>NC_141697.1:853191717-853459704 GCF_964263255.1 Lissotriton vulgaris | reverse complement strand
GAATTTGAATGTATTATTACTTGTGTGTATATACTTATTAGTAGTAGTGTTTTATTACGATGTATTAGTGTTTTATTTGTATTGCGACTTGTGTATTTTTGACCGTTGACTTAGAATATACTTTTGTACTGTTGTAAAAGATAGATGCTGTAATAATGGGAATCTTTATAAATGTTATATATAGCAATGTATATTTTTGTATGTGTTATGTGTTTTAAATTGCGAACGTTGTAATATTTTTGGTATGTATTTGTTTATTATATTTGGCAATACTAGAATGTTTTTATTGGGAAAGTTTTTATAATGTATATAAGTAGTCTATTTGTATGAGTATTCCTTTTATTATGTATTTTTTGTATGTATTGCTTTTTGATGTTTTGCATATGTGCGTGTTGGTGCAACATACTGTTTTAATTGGCTAAAATGCATTTTTGTAAAGCTTTTGAGTGTATTGTATTTTTATTGTTATTTTCCTTTATTTATGTTTTTTTATTAATATCCATTTGAAATGAATTTATTAAATATATTATTTGTCGAAAGTGCTTAAACACAAATTGTTATCGTCGAATATTTGAATGTAATACGTCATTCTTGTGGCACGTTTTTGACGCTAACGTCAGTTACGTATATCTTCCGTGTGTATTTGCAGGTAAGACCAATTATTGTTTGTTGATGTAATGTTTTATGTGTGAATTTTATTTTTTATATATATATATATATGTTTTAAAAAAAAATTCTGAAAATGTTGTCTTGCGTTTACTATGTAGCCAAATTGCAGTGCTACGTTTTGTTTTCAACGTATTATGTATGCACTGTGGCTGTTTGTGTGTAGTTTGTCGGATGTCTATACTTTAGTCACTGATGTTCTACGCGCGCCAGCTAATTCCCTTTTTAGTAAAAATATATATAAAGAGTGACTTTGTTATTTGGTCCTTAAAATTGTATAAGTTTTTATTTCTGTGAATGTAATGTAATTTTGGATTTTCTAATTATTTCGGTCGCACTTGCCTTTTTTTTGGCATTTTTCTTGTTATTTATGCGAATGCTGGCTCGTCTTTAAGTTGATTGTTCGCCATGCATTGACTAATCTTTGCTAGTGTCTTCCTGGTATGTAGTTCCTGTAGTTTCGTTTCGCCTGAGGTCGCACTCTGATGTTTATTTTTTCTCCGACGTGGCTTTTTTTTGTGTGGTTTTGACCCGTATGTGACTTGTTTCGCCGCTATGCTTTGGCTTTTTTGTTTGTTGATTGTTTTAGTTAAAAGTATTATGTATGCACTGTTTATGTTCTCTTTGTGTGTGTTTTTTTTTATTTTCTACATTTCAGTGAATGAGCTGCTACGATCGACAGGTAATTACTATTTTATTTTCATATAATTAAAGAGTGCCTTTGTGAGTTGTTACACTTTTGTTTATGCATTTCCTTTTTGTGATGTGAATATAATTATTGTTTTGGGTCTTGCTTTGCTCGCACTTGGTTTCTGTCCGGCTCCTTTCTTTAGAGTGTGTTTTGTATGTTATCAATGGCTGCTATTTAGTTTTATTTTTTGCCATGGATTGAGTTCCGTTTCGCCGTACATGTTTTTCGGTCGCACTTGCCTGTTGTCTGGCATTTTTCTTGTTATTTATGCTATTAGTGGCTCGTCTTTAAGTTGATTGTTCGCCATGCATTGACTAATGTTTGCTAGTGTCTTCCTGGTATGCAGTTCCTGTAGTTTCGTTTCGCCTGAGCTCGCACTCTGATGTTTATTTTTTCTCTGACTTGGCTTTTTTTTGTGTGGTTTTGACCCGTATGTGACTTGTTTCGCTGCTATGCTATGGCCATTTAGTTTTTTTATTGTTTTAGTTAAACGTATTATGTATGCACTTTTTATGTTCTCTTTGTGTGTTTTTTTTTTGTTCTCTACATTTCAGTGAATGAGCTGCTACGATCGACAGGTAATTACTATTTTTTTTAATATTATTAAAGAGTGCCTTTGTGAGTTGTTACACTTTTGTTTATGAATTTGCTTTTTGTGATATGAATCTAATTATTGTTTGGGGTCTTGCTTTGCTCGCACTTGGTTTCTGTCCGGCTCCTTTCTTTAGAGTTAGTTTTTTCATGTTATCAATGGCTGCTATTTAGTTTGTTTTTTTGCCATGCATTGAGTTATGTTTGCGCGTGTCGTTTTGGTATGCGGGTCCTGTAGTGTTCTTCCATCTGAACTCGCCTCCTGTTTAAAAAATTTTTTAGGTTGCTGTTGGCTATTTTTGTTTTGCGTTTCGCCGTACGTGTTTTGTTTCGCAGCTTTGCATTGTCCTTTTGTTGTTCACATTGAAGTATTTTTATTGGTAGTATGTATGCACTGTTTATGTTCTTTTTTGGTGACGTTTGTCTGGTGAGTAATGTTGTAGTGCTGATGAGTGTTGGGGATGAGTGGTGCAGTGTCGTTGTAGAGTGTTGTCCAATGATTACCACCACAGTATAACTCTGCACCACAACAGTAGCACTGATCCTAACAACGGCATCACTGATGTCCATTTATGCAACACGCAGCAATAGCGCATTATCATTCTGCACCCCCACTGTACCATTGAGCAACATCAGATCATCACTCTGCCCCACTAGAGCCGTATTTAGCACACCCACAGTCTCATTTATACATACTACTGCAGTACTGTACAGCACCAAAGCATGCTTGTATAGCTGTAATTGTGTGTGCTACGTAAAAAAAGTGGTTAGAAAGCGTGCACTTACGGCCGGTGGTGTGTGTGACTGTTGAAAGCGTGGACTGATGCCTGTTTGTGTGGGTGTATGCCTGGTGAAAGGATGCACTGATGACTGTTGTGTGTGTACGCCTGGTGAAAGCGTCCATTGCTAGCTGTTGGTGTGTGTGCCTGTTAAAAGCGTACATGTTTGGATTGTATGACGTTTGTCTGCTGAGTAATGCTGTAGTGGTGATGAGTGGTGCTGTGGTGGTAAGTGTTTGTGTGTGGTTGTAGTGTGATAGTGTGTTGTTGTTGAATGATGCTGTTGTGGTGGTGCAGAGTGATGTTGGTGTGTTGCTGAGTGATGTTAGTGTGGTGCTTAGTAATGCTGTTGTTGTGATGTGTTGTTCTGTGCTAGTGATGAGTGGTGCTGTGTTGGTGTTCAATAATTACTACCACAGCATAACTCAGCACCACAACAGTTGCACTTCTCCCAACAACGGCATCACTGATGTCCACGAATGCAACACGCAGCAATACCACTTTATCATTCTGCACCCCCACAGTACCATTGAGCAACAACACAGCATCACTCTGCACCACCACAGCCGTATTTAGCACACCAACAGTCTCATTCATACATACTACTGCAGTACTGATGACTGTTGTGTATGTACGCCCGGTGAAAGCGTCCATTGATAGCTGTTGGTGTGTGTGCCTGTTAAAAGCGTACATGTTTTGATTGTATGACGTTTGTCTGCTGAGTAATGCTGTAGTGGTGATGAGTGGTGCTGTGGTTGTAAGTGTTTGTGTGTGGTTGTAGTGTGATAGTGTGTTGTTGTTGAATGATGCTGTTGTGGTGGTGTAGAGTGATGTTTGTGTGTTGCTGAGTGATGTTAGTGTGGCGCTTAGTAATGCTGTTGTTGTGATGTGTTGTTCTGTGCTGGTGATGAGTGGTGCTGTGTTGGTGTTCAATGATTACCACCACAGCATAACTCAGCACCACAACAGTTGCACTTCTCCCAACAACGTCATCACTGATGTCCACCAATGCAACACGCAGCAATACCACTTTATCATTCTGCACCCCCACAGTACCATTGAGCAACAACACAGCATCACTCTGCACCACCACATCCGTATTTCGCACACCAACAGTCTCATTCATACATACTACTGCAGTACTGATGACTGTTGTGTGTGTATGCCTGGTGAAAGTGCCCATTGATAGCTGTTGGTGTGTGTGTGCCTGTTAAAAGCGTACATGTTTTTATTGTGTGACCTTTGTCTGCTGAGTAATGCTGTAGTGGTGATGAGTGGTGCTGTGGTGGTAAGTGTTTGTGTGTGGTTGTAGTGTGATAGTGTGTTGAGGGTGAGTGAGGGTGAGGGTGAGGTGTTGAGGGTGAGTGAGGGTGAGGTGTTGAGGGTAAGTGAGGGTGAGTGAGGGTGAGGGGTTGAGGGTGAATGAGGTTGAGGGTGAGTGAGGGTGAGGGGTTGAGGGTGAGGGGCTGAGGGTGAGTGAGGGATTGAGGGTGAGTGAGGGTGAGGGGTTGAGGGTGAGTGAGGGTGAGGGGTTGAGGGTGAGTGAGGATGAGTGAGAGTGAGGGTGAGTGAGGGGTTGAGGGTGAGGTGTTGAGGGTGAGGAGTTGAGGGTGAGTGAGGCTGAGGTGTTGAGGGTGAGGTGTTGAGGGTGAGTGAGGGTGGGTGAGCGTGAGGGTGAGTGAGGGGTTGAGGGTGAGGGGTTAAGGGTGAGTGAGGGTGAGGGTGAGGTGTTGAGTGTGAGTGAGGGTGAGTGAGGGTGAGGGGTAGAGGGTGAGTGAGGGTGAGTGAGGGTGAGGGTGAGTGAGGGTGAGTGAGGGTGTGATTGGCCTATGTGAGTGTTTTGCATGTGTTAATGTTTATTTTAATGTAATGTGTGTTTGTGTTTTTGTATGTTGTTGTTGTTGAATGATGCTGTTGTGGTGGTGTAGAGTGATGTTGGTGTGTTGCTGAGTGATGTTAGTGTGGTGCTTAGTAATGCTGTTGTTGTGATGTGTTGTTCTGTGCTGGTGATGAGTGGTGCTGTGTTGGTGTTCAATGATTACCACCACAGCATAACTCAGCACCACAACAGTTGCACTTTTCCCAACAACGTCATCACTGATGTCCACCAATGCAACACGCAGCAATTCCACTTTATCATTCTGCACCCACACAGTACCATTGAGCAACAACACAGCATCACTCTGCACCCCCACATCCGTATTTCGCACACCAACAGTCTCATTCATACATACTACTGCAGTACTGATGACTGTTGTGTGTGTGTATGCCTGGTGAAAGCGTCCATTGATAGCTGTTGGTGTGTGTGCCTGTTAAAAGCGTACATGTTTTGATTGTATGACCTTTGTCTGCTGAGTAATGCTGTAGTGGTGATGAGTGGTGCTGTGGTGGTAAGTGTTTGTGTGTGGTTGTAGTGTGATAGTGTGTTGAGGGTGAGTGAGGGTGAGTGAGGGTGAGTGAGGGTGAGTGAGGGTGAGGGTGAGGTGTTGAGGGTGAGTGAGGGTGAGTGAGGGTGAGGGTGAGGTGTTGAGGGTGAGTGAGGGTGAGTGAGGGTGAGTGAGGGTGAGGGGTTGAGGGTGAGTGATGTTGAGGGTGAGTGAGGGTGAGGGGTTGAGGGTGAGGGGCTGAGGGTGAGTGAGGAGTTGAGGGTGAGTGAGGGTGAGGGGTTGAGGGTGAGTGAGGGTGAGGTGTTGAGGGTGAGTGAGGATGAGTGAGAGTGAGGGTGAGTGAGGTGTTGAGGGTGAGGGGTTGAGGGTGAATGAGGGTGAGGTGTTGAGGGTGAGTGAGGGTGAGGTGTTGAGGGTGAGTGAGGGTGGGTGAGCGTGAGGGTGAGTGAGGGGTTGAGTGTGAGGTGTTGAGGGTGAGTGAGGGTGAGGGTGAGGGGTTGAGGGTGAGTGAGTGTGAGTGAGGGTGAGTGAGGGTGAGGGGTTGAGGGTGAGTGAGGGTGAGGGTGAGTGAGGGTGAGTGAGGGGGTGATTGGCATATGTGAGTGTTTTGCATGTGTTAATGTTTATTTTAATGTAATGTGTGTTTGTGTTTTTGTATGTTGTTGTTGTTGAATGATGCTGTTGTGGTGGTGTAGAGTGATGTTGGTGTGTTGCTGAGTGATGTTAGTGTGGTGCTTAGTAATGCTGCTGTTGTGAGGTGTTGTTCTGTGCTGGTGATGAGTTGTGCTGTGTTGGTGTTCAATGATTACCATCACAGCATAACTCAGCACCACAACAGTTGCACTTCTCCCAACAACGTCATCACTGATGTCCACCAATGCAACACGCAGCAATACCACCTTATCATTCTGCACCCCCACAGTAACATTGAGCAACAACACAGCATCACTCTGCACCAGCACAGGCGTATTTAGCACACCAACAGTCTCATTCATACATACTACTGCAGTGCGTGCAAGCTACAGAGTGTGTGTATTTTGCATTTTTTTTTTATGTGAGATGGATTGGCTGAATGTTGTATGTGGGTGTGACTATGTTGTATTAATTGAGTGTATTAGTAGTTATAATTGCCCTTCTGTAGTGAAAAAATTACCATAGAAGTTTATAATTTGTATTCCACGCCTTTTTATTTTTGTAAAACACACAAATATTTATTTTTTAACTTTGTACAAAAATATGATAGCCTGTCAACATGCGAATTTTAGTCTGAACATATGTCTTCGTCGTCTTTTTCTTTAACAATATTTATGATTTTCCCATTACAAAACACCACTTCAAAAGTTTGCGGCAAAAAATGTACAAGCGCATCTCCGATGTTGTCAACTTCATCATCTAACATAAACCATTTAATTAGTATCTCATTTTCTATGGGCATTGATTGATATTCGTCTGTGTTTGTCACCCTAATAGTTATAATACTAGTTTCATCTTTGGTGCTTTCGACGCCATAAATTTGAATGTCCATCTTTTCCTGTGGTGGGGCTCTGTTACCTGTTGAGAGAAAACAAATGCAACAATTAGTTAGTACATTTTTATACTTTATGTTTTGTGTAAGGCCCAGAGTGGGTGAAAGGGACAGAGTGGGTGAAAGGGACAGAGTGGGTGAAAGGGACAGAGTGGGTGAAATGGACAGAGTGGGTGAAATGGACAGAGTGGGTGAAAGGCTCAGAGTGGGTGAAAGGCCCAGAGTTGTTGAAAGGGCCAGAGTGGGTGAAAGGGCCAGAGTGGGTGAAAGGGCTAGAGTGGGTGAAAGGGCCAGAGTGGGTGAAAGGGACAGAGTGGGTGAAAGGCACAGAGTGGGTGAAAGGGACAGAGTGGGTGAAAGGGACAGAGTGGGTGAAAGGCCCAGAGTGGGTGAAAGGGACAGAGTGGGTGAAAGGCCCAGAGTGGGTGAAAGGGACAGAGTGGGTGAAAGGGCCAGAGTGGGTGAAAGGACCAGAGTGGGTGAAAGGGCCAGAGTGGGTGAAAGGGCAAAAATGGGTGAAAGGGCCAGAGTGGGTGAAAGGGCCAGAGTGGGTGAAAGGGCCAGAGTGGGTGAAAGGCCCAGAGTGAAAGGCTCAGAGTGGGTGATAGGCCCAGAGTGGGTGAGGCCCAGAGTTGTTGAAAGGGCCAGAGTGGGTGAAAGGGCCAGAGTGGGTGAAAGGGCCAGAGTGGGTGAAAGGCCCAGAGTGGGTGAAAGGCCCAGAGTGGGTGAAAGGCCCAGAGTGGGTGAAAGGGACAGAGTGGGTGAAAGGGACAGAGTGGGTGAAAGGCCCAGAGTGGGTGAAAGGCCCAGAGTGGGTGAAAGGCCCAGAGTGGGTGAAAGGCCCAGAGTGGGTGAAAGGCCCAGAGTGGGTGAAAGGGACAGAGTGGGTGAAAGGGACAGAGTGGGTGAAAGGCCCAGAGTGGGTGAAAGGCCCAGAGTGGGTGAAAGGGCCAGAGTAGGTGAAAGGCCCAGAGTGGGTGAAAGGGTGGGTGAAAGGGCCAGAGTGGGTGAAAGGGCCAGAGTGGGTGAAAGGGCCAGAGTGGGTGAAAGGGCCAGAGTGGGTGAAAGGGCCAGAGTGGGTGAAAGGCCCAGAGTGGGTGAAAGGGCCATAGTGGGTGCAAGGCCCAGAGTGGGTGAAAGGGCCAGAGTGGGTGAAAGGCCCAGAGTGGCTGAAAGAGATATTCCAAAAATGTTCGGTTTGTTGTTCTTACCTCCATTTTGCTATGGCGCGTTGTATTCAATATTTTCTGTGCATTGAATTCATGGACAGTTACGTGAGTGAGGGTTACATAATTTCCAAGATGTATTTTAAATAGTGATGCTTCTCTCCACAGTGTCACTTTTATGTCATCTGTTGCATCTTTTAAAGTAATCGATTTCAGTGGAGTATCTTGCCCATTGATAAAGACAGTCTTTGCGTCCTCTTCCTACACAAAAAGTAAGCATTGTATTAAATAGTGACTGTAAAAACACATAGTACTAGTGCGTTGTATGAATGGCAATATAAGGTATCATATTTAAGGACCCAAATGAACATTTTTTCGAAAAGATTGCATTATTTATTTCTAAAAATGGCTTTGTAGAGAGTACTTGTATTTGTAGTATACAGCAAAGCACTGGCATATTATAGTTTTCAAAACTCGAACTTTATACATAGTGTGAAAGAGTGTATAATGCTATGTGTTTTGAGCTTGTTAGTGAAGTTACCAAAGGTGTAATGTGTGTGTAAGCCAACTATGCATTTTTTTAGTTGACATGATGACATGTTTGCGTTCATACTTCCGGCACATATTGTCCCTGAAACAGTCATAAGACTTTTTAGACTTGCAATTTTAAAAACCAACAAATAAATAAGATATGTCATTTACAATACCAATAACTCCAACTTTTCTAATGCGAGACCTATTGCATTTCCAATGTTTTTTTTTAGTTGACATGATGACATGTTTGCGTTCATACTTACGGCAATTATTGTCCCTGAAACGGTCATAAGACTTTTTAGACTTGCACGTTTTATTTCCTTAATGGGAGAAACCGATGGTGCAGGCGGATGCAAAATGTTCTTTGCTTGTTGGATCAGGCCCTCCTCTATTTTCATAGCGGGAAATTTTGTTACTTTAGTTTGCTTAGTAATTAAAATTGTTTTGTTTTTGATGATAAAGTTGCATATCAGTAGTCCACAGTTACTTTTAGTTTGCTCGTATAAATCTTCTTGATAACAAGTACATTTCATGGTTCCAGTTTTATCTGCTAGAGCCAAATGAAATAGAATTTTCTGTTCTTGTTTTGCATTTTTGTAAGTAGTTTTTCCAGAGCAGTTGATGACATTAACTCGTATGGGTTTCTGATATGGTTTGTTGTCATCGGTATTAATGTTCATGATTTCTTCAATAGACATCCTCTGAAATAGAAAATGTGTTATAACATGTTAAATACAAACCCATATTGCTTTATGATCACTGTAATAGCATTCTAAAGTACCATAGTTGTGTAGTTGTTCATTTGTATATATATGATCTAAAATGGATTGGTAGTTAGTTGTGTAACTGTTAATGAGTTGTTGACATTGTAATTTTGCTTCAAAGAATCCAAGTAATTGCTTGGTGTTTGCATTTTGTTGAGATACATCCACATTGAAATCCCCTATAATGATCAATTTGTGTGTGGGGTAAAAATCCGTAATATTTGTGATAAAATCCAAAAGAGAAGTTATACTTTTTTGGGGTGGTTTGTATAAAATAACAATAAGGTAATCCGTGTTATAAATATGTACAGTAAAATGTAAAATGTCTATCCCTTCATGTGTCTCATAAATAGGCAATATAAATAAATCTTTTTTGTAGTACATAATCATTCCATGGTTTGTGTTGTATGTATGAAATTTATCAAATATAATGTGATGGTATTGTTCTATCGTAAAATCAGTAGCTGTAGCCTTCCTTGTAGTGTTGATCTCAGTTAAGCAAATAATGTCTGCTTGTAATATATTCCTATCCGCTATCATAGATGTAAAATTTTTCTGTAGTGATCTTATATTGTGTGCAATGATATTGAAATGTGCACTGTATGTATGTAACTGTGGGATATGTATTTCAAGTGGCATTTCTGTACTTAATCTGTGCATTTCCTCATTAACTTGTGGATGTACTAAAATTTTACCTTCATCAAAATTGTGTACATATACATTTTGTATTGATTTTGCCCTGCTAATAGCAACATAATGCAAATGATGAATCTTGCTGTTATTAAAGTGTATATAAAGTGGTTCGAGAGTTGCACCTTGTGTGCGATGTATAGTGCGTGCTGATGCTTGGCGTAAAGGAAATTGCTTCCGTATAATGGTAATAAATTTCTTAGTGTATTGAAAATGTCTAGCTATAGCATGTATTGGTGTCCATGTATTTTGAATTTGTGAATGATATAAGTGTTTATATTGTTGTCTGGTTGTTTGTCCTATACTCTGATTGTCAAATAACACCCAAACAATAATAGGTGTATTGTTAATCAATTCAACTAATTGTACCACACCAGTTGCGCCATTTGTTAAACCATCATTGACATCAACATTGCAACTTAAATCATAACGAAGTTGTAAGGCAATGTGTAATGTATGTGAAAGGCCCATTGTTTTCTGTGGATCTTTGGGCAGTTGCTTAAGAATAGTTTTTTTCACATTTTCTGACAAATCAGAACTGACGGTATCGCTTGCTACTGTTATGTAGACTGGATAATCTTTGCAATGTTTTTCCAAAACCTTTTTGTTAATTTCATTAACTTCTATATTAGTTGACATGATATATGGAATTGTTTCTAATAAACTCTCATCAGGTTGTATTTCCCTTTGCTTAATTTGTGAAATATCTTCTTCAGTATGCTTGCCTTCTCTCAACCGGTTTAGTAATTGAGCAAATTGAAGATCTTCTTTTTGGCGCATAATTTTTGTTAATTCAAAAATTTTAAAATGTTCTTTCCATAAGTTAGCACTTAAAGGACCATACAACTGTGTAGAATCCTGAAAAATGTATCTGTCAAATACAGGTTTTAATTGGTAAAAGTCACCAATGGCTAAAATTGAAATTCCTCCAAATGGTTCATTAGATGATTTTATTTCTTGAAGCCTGTTATGTATAAAATTTAACATATTGTGTCCTACCATTGAAATTTCATCAATAATAACAACTCTAACATGCATCATTTCCATTTGTAGAGCAGTTCTATGTTCATGACTCAGTTGTTTATAAGTCAAACTTTGCGACACAGGTATTTTGAAAGTGCTATGCAGTGTTTTGCCATTAATATTATGGGCAGCCTTTCCTGTTGGAGCAGTAAGTAAGATATAAACATTATCAGGATTTTCACCTGCCTTAGTGTTATAGTACCGTAGTAAAGTTTGATATAGTGCAGATATTACAAAACTTTTCCCAACACTAGCCCCTCCGGTGCAAAAAGTATAGCATGGAGTGCTTGTAGTTTTAAACCAATGCAGGTGATGGTAAACAAATTTAAGTTGTTCTTCCGTTAAGTTTTGCATAAGTTGTTGGTATTTATCATTGGGTAAAATAACGTTAGTTGAGCTTTGTTCTTCGGTTGTAGTTCTAATTCCTAAATCTATAGCCAAATCATATCTATTATTTTTTTCAGGATTTTGGTCTTCTGTCTGTATATTAACAGTTGGTGATAGAGGAGGTGAAATTAAATTTTCATGACACTGTTCATGAATAATGTTTGTAACTTTGCCATGCTGTTTGTTATAGATTTTTAGTTGTGTGTCAACAAATGTTTTAACTTCCAGATACCTATCATAGTAAGTTTCCTTGTTGATTAGTATTTTCTGTTCTTCCCTCCATGGATAGTGCAACATTATTATTTCTCTATAATACTCTTCAGGTTCATTATTTTTGCTAAATCTGCAAAAGCGTATTATTTTCCCTTGTGTGCGCTTATTTAAAGCATAATCATTATTCTGTTTCTGTTGTTCTTTATTTCCGTTACTACATTCTATTTCTAATTCTTCCTCATCTGAGCTGTAAAAGTTTTGTTCTGCAAGTAAATCTTCGCAATCATTGATTTCTCTCCCATGTGTTTTTTTCTTCACATAGTTGAAATTAGCAGCATAGTCTGCTAACGTGCACATCTCTAATGATTGTGGCCGTTTGCAGTACTTAATAATAATATTTTCACATTGAATGTCAGTTGAATTTTCTGGCAAGTTATTAATCGTTTCGATATCACGCATTAAATAAGTTCTTTTCTCTGGACGGCTAGTATTAATAAATACAAATGATCGTGAGCTTTTCCGTAATGGTATTTGAAGAAGTAGATATGCTGCTTCTTGAGCACTAATTTCTGTGCAGTTGAGGAATTTGTTTCCTATGTGTTTAAGTTGATCTTTGATATTACTATTGCTTGTTACCTCTTTAGCAGCTTGCGCTAGAAGTTTGCTAATTCCTCTTTGCGATTTACTGATATATGAGATAATGTAGACAGCACAAGCATAAGGGTCCAGTATAAACTGCAAGTCTATGTTTGCTCGCCAAGCTTCTAAAAGAGTACTATTGTAGTTATTGATGAAGCATTCGCCTGGTGTTCTTTTAAAAAAAATAGTTGTTTTTGTAAACTAGTTTGTATTGAAGTAATATATTCTTTATCATCCATTTTAATGAAGTCTAAAAATTCCTCAAAAGAAAGTGTATTAAAAGTAGTATTATTCATAGCTTCATGTATTATTTTAATATTATCTTGCCATTGCTTATTTGTCTCCTCAAGTGTTAATGGCTCTAATATGAGCGTTCTTGACATTGGATATTTTGGATATTGATATTTGCATGTCCGTTGCTGTTTACGTCTGCAATTTTTTGTGTGACCATGCCTTTGTAGATTTATTAACGGTTGTAAAACAGGGTTCTCAGACTTATGACAAGTGATATATTTGTCTATGAAGCTATTGACTTCTTCCACTGGTGAAACACCATACAGTGGTGCTTTGTTTACCCAGAGTAATGCATGTATATGTGGAGAACCTCTTTGTTGGAATTCGACTCTGTAAAAGTAGTCTACTATTTCCCCAATTGGATTAGTGCCATTCAGCAAAACACAATTAAAGAATTTCCTAACTTGATAGTCAAACTGTCTTGCACATGTTATTGGATCTTCTTGTATTAATTTACTTTTAGTTTCCCAAGACATGTTTAAGAATTCTTCCTCTGTACATTCCTTTAAGTTTCTAACTCTCAATAGTATATTTATTAAATGGTGCCATTTTGTTTCGGCAGCAGATAAAGTAAAAAAGAAAGTGGGTATGCCAAGTTGCCTTATCATTGCAAAAATATCTTTTTTGCAACCTTCCCAATATGGAGGTGAACTCCGTATAGTTTTTAATACTTTGTAACCCTCTTAAACTGTAAAACATTGCCAATATTATATTTTATGTCTTTAGCAGTTATTTTATTTCCATCTGTAAAATGTTTCCTGATGGAAATGTTGATTTTACCCTGGATCTGCTTAATATGTAATTTCTTCAGTTTAAAAAACACATTAGTAATAGATTTAGCGACTCTTCTATCATAACTCCTTAACTCAGCTTGGCAAATAGTACTATAAGGTACCGGTATGTGTCTTTCCTTATTGTTAGGCCTTCGTTCACCACAAAAAATAGTAGGGAAAGCCAAAAACTCTGAATCTTTATCCTCATATAAACCTCTTGGAGTGTTATGTTCAGCTGGAGCTAAACTTAACACATTCACCGAATTACTAGTAATTGTTTCATTTGTTAACATAGTATCCAAATTTCCAGCTTCTATGTTGTCTGAACTATCAGATGAATTGTTTGTCTCCGAAGTCTCATTGTGAGATTCTATTTCTGGAGGTATATACTCCCAGTCAGGGTTAATAGTAACACCATATTCATTAAACATTGTACTATATTTAGCTAGCCATGTAGCTGCCTTTTTTACTGTATTTGGTCTAATATTCTCATAATGTGTATATGATTTATAGACTAATTTCCTTTTTAATTTCAATGGGATTGTCATGGCGTCATTAATTTGCCTTGGTAAAATGGTAACAGTTGTCATAACATCTGCAGGTACATTAACTACTGCACCTGATAATGATTTTTGAAAACCGCGTGGCAGAGTCCGAATTTGTAAGAATGGTATCCTAGGTGAAACTAATCTTTCTTCTAAATCATATAATTCTAATTCAACTGGTACATTTGGGAACCCCATGCCATTTACAATAGAACGTGGTGGTATTTTATTTTTGCGAATGTAATAATAGCAAGTCCTACAAATAAAATTTGTTTTCTTGTTACTAATGTTACACTTTTTGAAAATTTCGGATTGGCTAACACTGCGTATATTTTTCACCGTTTGTTTATGCCACAATTAATTGCAAAGAGTACAAATGTATTCCGGGCCATGCAATATTTCACGGTGGAATTTGCGAATGATTGTATGGATTTGTTTACCTCGTTTCTGGCTTTGGCCCTGCGTTAATCTTGGTCTGTTTTTATCAATACCAATTAGTTGACTGTTGGTAATGTCTTCTTCAGCTGCATTAACTTTTTTTCTTTTTACAACTTTAGTTGGACATGTACTTGAATCCCTTTTTCTTTTCAGAGACTGTTTATTTGTTCCCTGTATAGATTTACTATTGCCTGGTAATTGTGATAAATGATTAGTATTGCTATTCCCTCCCTTACTTTTATTCTGTAAATCATCTGAAGACATTGTTGTTGATGTTATAGTCAGATTAGGAGTACATTCAGAAGTATGTACCCAAATTTTTCTTTCTTGCCGTAGGTGACTATTTTTCTTGTGCACTGTAAGTGCTTTTGTAAATGATTTCCTCTTAATGACTTTTATATCTATTGGTGTTAATTCAAATTGGACACATTGCTCAGCCTGATGTGTAAAGTTATATGCTAGTTTCACAACATATTGAATCAGCCCTTCAAAAGAATGAAATGCAATTGTAACACATGTTCCGTTTGAATGAGGCATGCCTTCATGGTCCCTACTATGTGAATCAAATACAAAGTATGATTGCATATGTTTGAAAATAGCTATAACATAAACATTCATACAAAGTATAACACCACAGTGCTTATTAAGAGTAACATTTAATGCTGTGCTAATATCTGGGTAGGCTTTATCAAAACGTTTAAGGACATCACCGTAGTAAGCGTTCCGTAGCAAAAGTGAATATATCTCTTGATTGTGGTCTATATACCTTGGCAAGTCATCTGGATGCATAAGTGTTTCTTTGTTAATAGAATGCATTTGTAGATATAAAGCGTCCCCACGGTCCATTATATAATGCAGATCATTAGAGTTCCAAGTAGTTACTGGCTTGCATAAATTGTGCAAGACAGCAAAAACACTATTTGGTAAGCATTGCTTACCTTGTGATTTGCTATTAAATTTCCTATTCCCTTGATGGTAACTTGCTTTCAAGCATCTCTGCATCTTATATGTTATAGTAAAATGTTCTTAGCAACAAATGTAAATTAATAACCTTTCCCAAGTACCTAATTTTTTGGGGGACTGAAAGGTATGAACTTTTGACAATTTTTCCGCTAACTGGCAAAGTAGTATTTACCTTAACTTGTGTTTCTTTTGTTGTTGTTTTAATAATCTGAAAGGAGAAGAAAGAAATGTTGGTTATAATATATCTTTTCTAATTTTTCCCGTAAAGGCCACATTAGCATGTAAATGGTCTTTTAAAGACCTGTTAAGAGCTCTGGTGCTGCTGTGAGTGTGTGCGCCACGGCTGGCACACAGGCAGGGTGAGATGATAGAGGGAGAGAGAGGGAGTGGGAGGAAAAGGGAGGGGAGGGGGACGGAGAGGGAGTGAGTGTGTGCGTGAAAAGTTAATACTGAGAGACGTAAAAAAAGGTGTGTGTGTGTCATCTTGTAACTTGAACTGGTTACTGTGTTGCATTAAATCTGAGAATGAATGCGGTGTGCGTGTAATATTGAAAGTGTACCCAGTTAGTGTGCAAGTAATGTACAGAGACAGAGAGGGAGTGAAGGGGAGGGAAATGGAGAGGGAGTAAAAGGGAGGGAGAGTGAGGGAGATGGAGAGGGAGGGAGAGGGAGGGAAAGTGAGGGAAAGGAAGGGAAATGGAGGGAGAGGAAGGGAAAGGGAGTGAGACGGAGAGTGATAGGGAGGGAGACGGAGAGGAAGGGAGGGAGGGAGGGAGAGAGAGGGGGAGGGAGAGAGAGGGAGTGAGACAGAGGGAGTAACACAGTTAGAGTGAGACAGAGGAAGACAGGAGAGAGGGAGGGGGAGCTAGAGAGAGGGAGAGAGAGGGTGAGTGTGGGTGAGGGTGAATGAGGGTGAGGGGTTGAGGGTGAGTGAGGGTGAGGGTGAGTGAGTGTGAGGGGTTGAGGGTGAGTGAGAGTGAGGGTGAGTGAGGGTGAGGCTGAGGTGTTGAGGGTGAGTGAGGGTGAGGGCGAGTGAGGGTGAGTGAGAGTGAGGGTGAGTGAGGGGTTGAGGGTGAAGGGTTGAGGGTGTGAGGGTGAGGGGTTGAGGGTTAGTGAGGGTGAGGTGTTGAGGGTGAGGGTGAGTGAGGGTGAGGGGGAGGGGTTGAGGGTGAGTGAGGGTGAGTGAGATTGATGGTGAGTGAGGGGTTGAGGGTGAGAGTTGAGGATGAGGGGTTGAGGGTGAGTGAGGGTGAGGGGTTGAGAGTGAGTGAGGGTGAGTGAGGGTGAGGGGTTGAGGGTGAAGGGTTGATGGTGTGAGGGTGAGGGTGAGGGGTTGAGAGTTAGTGAGGGTGAGGTGTTGAGGGTGAGTGAGGGTGAGGGGGAGGGGTTGAGGGTGAGTGAGGGTGAGTGAGATTGAGGGGGAGTGAGGTGTTGAGGGTGAAGCGTTGAGGGTGAGGGGTTGAGGGTGAGTGAGGGTGAGGGGTTGAGGGTGAGTGAGGGTGAGTGAGGGTGAGAGTGAGGGGTTGAGGGTGAGTGAGGGTGAGGCGTTGAGGGTGAGTGAGGATGAGGGTGAGTGTGGGTGAGGGTGAGGGGTTGAGGGTGAGTGAGGGTGAGGGGTTGAGGGTGAGTGAGGGTGAGGGTGAGTGAGGGTGAGGCTGAGGTGTTGAGGGTGAGTGAGAGTGAGGGTGAGTGAGGGGTTGAGGGTGAAGGGTTGAGGGTGTGAGGGTGAGGGTGAGGGGTTGAGGGTTAGTGAGGGTGAGGTGTTGAGGGTGAGTGAGGGTGAGGGTGAGTGAGGGTGAGGGGGAGGGGTTGAGGGTGAGTGAGGGTGAGTGAGATTGAGGGTGAGTGAGGGGTTGAGGGTGAAGGGTTGAGGGTGAGGGGTTGAGGGTGAGTGAGGGTGAGGGGTTGAGGGTGAGTGAGGGTGAGGGTGAGGGGTTGAGGGTGAGTGAGGGTGAGGCGTTGAGGGTGAGTGAGGATGAGGGTGAGTGTGGGTGAGGGTGAGTGAGGGTGAGGGGTTGAGGGTGAGTGAGGGTGAGGCGTTGAGGGTGAGTGAGGATGAGGGTGAGTGTGGGTGAGGGTGAGGGTGAGTGAGGGGTTGAGGGTGAAGGGTTGAGGGTGTGGGTGAGGGGTTGAGGGTGAGTGAGTGTGAGGAGTTGAGGGTGAGTGAGGGTGAGGCGTTGAGGGTGAGTGAGGGTGAGGCTGAGGTGTTGAGGGTGTGTGAGGGTGAGTGAGAGTGAGGGTGAGTGAGGGGTTGAGGGTGAAGGGTTGAGAGTGTGAGGGTGAGGGTGAGGGGTTGAGGGTGAGTGAGTGTGAGGGGTTGAGGGTGAGTGAGGGTGAGGTGTTGAGTGAGGGTGAGGGTGAGTGTGGGTGAGGGTGAGGGTGAGTGAGGGTGAGGGGTTGAGGGTGAGGGGTTGAGGGTGAGTGAGGGTGAGATGTTGAGGGTGAGTGAGGGTGAGGTGTTGAGTGAGTGTGAGGGTGAGTGAGGGTGAGGGGTTGAGGGTGAGTGAGGGTGAGGGTAGGTGAGGGGTTGAGGGTGAGTGAGGGTGAGGGTGAGTGAGGGTGCAAAAATAACGACACCCTTTAAGTGGTGTCGTTATTTTTATTAGGGAAATCGTGAGCATTGCTGAGGATGCGGCCCTTGAATGTGTCTGTGGGTAGTTTTAAATGCTGGAATTGTTGTTGGGGACGGAGAGGGAGTGAGTGTGTGCGTGAAAAGTTAATACTGAGAGACGTAAAAAAGGTGTGTGTGTGTCATCTTGTAACTTGGACTAGTTACTGTGTTGCATTGAATCTGAAAATGAATGCGGTGTGCGTGTAATATTGAAAGTGTACCCAGTTAGTGTGCAAGTAATGTACAGAGACAGAGAGGGAGTGAAGGGGAGGGAAATGGAGAGGGAGTAAAAGGGAGGGAGAGAGAGGGAGGGAAAGTGAGGGAAAGGAAGGGAAATGGAGGGAGAGGAAGGGAAAGGGAGTGAGACGGAGAGTGATAGGGAGGGAGACGGAGAGGGAGGGAGGGAGAGAGGGAGGGAGAGGGGGAGGGAGAGAGAGGGAGTGAGACAGAGGGAGTAACACAGTTAGAGTGAGACAGAGGAAGACAGGAGAGAGGGAGGGGGAGCTAGAGAGAGGGAGAGAGAGCTATAGAGAGTGTGTGCGTGAAAAGTTAATACTGAGAGACGTAAAAAAAGGTGTGTGTGTGTCATCTTGTAACTTGGACTAGTTACTGTGTTGCATTGAATCTGAAAATGAATGCGGTGTGCGTGTAATATTGAAAGTGTACCCAGTTAGTGTGCAAGTAATGTACAGAGACAGAGAGGGAGTGAAGGGGAGGGAAATGGAGAGGGAGTAAAAGGGAGGGAGAGTGAGGGAGATGGAGAGGGAGGGAGAGGAAGGGAAAGTGAGGGAAAGGAAGGGAAATGGAGGGAGAGGAAGGGAAAGGGAGTGAGACGGAGAGTGATAGGGAGGGAGACGGAGAGGGAGGGAGGGAGAGAGGGAGGGAGAGAGGGGGAGAGAGAGAGAGGGAGTGAGACAGAGGGAGTAACACAGTTAGAGTGAGACAGAGGAAGACAGGAGAGAGGGAGGGGGAGCTAGAGAGAGGGAGAGAGAGCTATAGAGAGGGAGGGAGACCGAGAGAGAAAGAGAGAGAGAGAATTGTGTGTATGCCGGGAGGGCTCAGTGGACGAAGCCTTCGGCTACAGGGTCCTGTGATTAACCTTATGGTCAGTTTTATGTTGTTGCTGTAGCCCCGACCCTTACCCACTGACCCTGCCCCCACCGATGCGGCCCTTGGACACAAACCAAACCGTAAATTTGGCCCCTGAGAGAAAGTTTGTGAGTAGCCATGTAATATGTTATGTTATGTTAATAAAAATTTATAGAGCGCGCGTACGCCCGAGGGCTTCTTGGCGCTGGTACGATAAAAAACATAACAAGAGGTGAGTCTGCCTGAAGAGTTATTTTGGGTAAGCCTTTATGAAAAGGTGAGTCTTAAAAGCCTTTCTGAAGGCAAGGAGGTCTTTACTCTGTCTGAGGGCTAGTGGCAAGGAGTTCCATAGGGTGGCTGCTAGGAAGTGGAAGCTGCTGCCGCCTTGTCGTTTTTTCTTAAAACGAGGAACTTCTAAAAGGTCTTTGTAGGCAGATCTTAGATTCCGTGAGGGAACATATCGACCAATCAGCTGTCTGATAAATAGGGGTCCCTTGTCTTGCAGAGCCTTAAAGATAATGCATCCGACTTTGAATTCGGCTCTTTGAGCCACGGGTAGCCAGTGCAAGCTCTCTAAGCCTGGTTTGATAGGTTTCCATTTGGGTACTTTGCATATCAGCCTAGCGGCCTGATTCTGCAGGTACTGTAGTCTTTTGAGTTGTCCTACGGGTAGGCCTAGGTATAGGCTATTGGAAAAGTCAATGTGGGAAAGGACCAGGGCCATGACTACCTGGATTAAGGCGGAGGGAGTGAGGAAATGGGCGATTTTCCTGATTTTCCTCAGCTGGAAAAATCCAGAGGAGACCACGGTTCCAATTTGGGATTTTAACGAAAGGTCCTCGTTGATGGTAATCCCCAGGCTCTTTACATTGGAAGATTTCTTAGGGGGAAGGCCCATGTCCGACGGCCAGAAGTTAGGGCTCCAACTGATTTCGCTCTTGCCGGGCAAAATCAACTCAGTTTTCCCTGGATTTAATTTGAGGTGATTTGAGGACATCCAGCTCTGAATTAGAGTCATAGTGGCTTGGAAGTCCACCTCCGCGTTAGGGGAATTGAGAACAAAGATAAGCTGTAAGTCATCTGCATAATTATATGCAGTGACTTTGTGCTTACTCAGGGCGAAGAGGAGGGGCCGCATGTACAGGTTGAATAATAAGGGGGATAGTGAGGAGCCCTGGGGCACCCCACAGAAAGACTTAACCTTGGCGGCAGAAAAGGGGCCTAAGCGAACCGACTGGGTGCGTTCGGAGATGAACGATTTTAACCAGGCTAGGGCAGAGTCTCTAAGACCCACCTGTTCGACACGGTTGACCAGAATGGAATAGTCAACCGTGTCGAAAGCCGCGGACAAATCAAGAAGTACTAAGGCCTGATGGAGGTTGTTATCAGCGTTGGACCTCAAGGTGTTCTGGACGGCCAATATTACTGCCTCCGTGGAGTGACCAGGTCGGAAGCCTGCTTGGTTGGGTTGAAGATATTCTGATTCCTCCACGAAATTTGAGAGGCAGTTGGTGACGTGCGCCTCCAGCATTTTCGATAGAAAAGGTAGCAAAGATATGGGCCGATAGTTCGTGAGGTCGAGCGGATCAATGCCAGGCTTCTTGGTGAGAGGAATCAATAAGGCCTGTTTGAAGCTGTTGGGTACTGTCCCTGACGTGAGAGAGTCGTTGAGTAGGGAAATCATGCTGTTGGGCATAGCTCGACCAATTTCTTTCATAATATGGGGGGGGCAGACATCCAAAGGGGATCCTGATTTGACTCTGGACAGTAGTGTCATGAAAGTTTTCAGATCGATAAGGGGATAGGAGTGTAAAGTTGAGGGATTGAAATAGATGTCATCCACTGGGGCGGATAATGGAAGTGTAGAGATGTTCTGCTTAATCGTTAAGATCTTGTCACGGAAAAAGTCATTCAGGGAGTTGCATAACGCTAATGAGGGAACTACCGGGGGGGAAGTTCTGTCGTCGTTGCAAAGGTCGTTCACGATCCTGAAAATTTCTTTAGACTTGTTAGTGGAGTTGAGGATTTTAGTTGAGTAGTAGGTTGTTTTATAGTTTTGTAGAGTTTTTTGGTAGGTCTTCCTGGCTAGGCAATATGTGGCCTTGGCCAGTGGACAGTACTGGGAGCGCCAAGTTCTTTCCTTTTGCCTCACTTCTAATTTCAGTGTTTTTAATTCAGGTGTAAACCATTTATGTGCGTCCGGGCTCCTAGAGCAACTAATAGAGGGTGTGTGTGAAAGTCCCCTTGATCGTGGAATGTGTGTATGAAAAGTTTGTTGTGGTGTGGCGAAGTGTTGCGAACGGAGTGTGGCTGTACTATTCCCCCTAATGTTACAGTGTGCCTGTGAATAGTGTAGTAAGTGTAAGGTCAAGTGTTTATTTTTGTAGGCAGCTAATCCTGGCTAATGTGTTATTGGATGTGTGTTTGTGAAAAGGTAATACTAGTAGTTGTACGAGAGGGTGTGTGCGTGTGTCAGCTTGTAACTTGGATTAGTTACTGTGCTGCAGTGAAGCTGCGAATGAATGCATTCCGCGTGAATGTTGTAAAGTGTAGCCTGTTTGCGTGCAAATAAATGTGCAATTAGAAATTCTGACTGAAACTTTGGTGCTGTAGTGGCGAAGTGGTATGATCTTAGATTGCGTTGGAGTCGCACGTGCTGTATAAGGGTGGCTGTTAGTGTTTTGCCTAATGTGACAGGGTGTGTGTGATTAGTGTAAGCTGCAGCTCTGTTCACTCTTGAGTCCGATCATCCTGTTTACTGTCTTGCTGTGAAGCTGTGAATAAAAGCGTAATGAGTGTTCTGTTGTGGTCGCACTCAATTCGGCGTGCGTGTGATATAGTATGTGTTCTTAACAGTGTGTGCGTGAAAAGTTAATACTAAGAGACGTAAAAAAAGGTGTGTATGTGTCATCTTGTAACTTGGACTGGTTACTGTGTTGCATTGAATCTGAGAATGAATGCGGTTTGCGTGTAATATTGAAAGCTAATGTGACAGGGTGTGTGTGATTAGTGTAAGCTGCAGGTCTGTTCACTCTTGAGTCCGATCATCCTGTTTACTGTCTTGCTGTGAAGCTGTGAATAAAAGCGTAATGAGTGCTCTGTTGTGGTCGCACTCAATTCGGCGTGCGTGTTATATAGTATGTGTTCTTAACCGTGTGTACGTGAAAAGTTAATACTAAGAGACGTAAAAAAGGTGTGTATGTGTCATCTTGTAACTTGGACTGGTTAGTGTGTTGCATTGAATCTGAGAATGAATGCGGTTTGCGTGTAATATTGAAAGTGTACCCAGTTAGTGTGCAAGTAATGTAGGTAGTTGAAGTTGTGAACGAAATGTTCCTGGGAGTGTGGCGAACTGTTATGATATGAGATTGCGGCCGAATGATCCGAAAGTGTGTGTCGAGTGTTTGTTTTATTAAAAAAAGTATCGAATGATGTTCGCATGGTGTAACGGGGATGTTTGTTCCTATGCATGTGAATGTGATAATGTGTGTGCGATTTTGTGTGTTAGGTGCAAGCTGAAGCTGTGGGTACTGTTGATCTTGTTGATAGTGTAAAGTAACCTGAAGTTGTGCTTGCAATCAATATGTCGTGCTTGTAATTTAGTAAGTCTTGTTAGTTGTGTGTGCGTGAAAAGGTAACACAAGGAGTTGTACGAGAGGGTGTGTGTCAAACTTATGTTGTGCCTTGAATTATTGGAAGAAATGTTCTGTGTGGCGAGTCGAAGTGTTATGAACGAAAGGGCAAACTGTGTAGCAGAGTGAACAGTTGGCTGTACTTACATGATATATGTTGGTGCGCCGTTTCTTTCCCCCTAGCAAGGAAATGTTGAATGCGTACGAATAACCTACAAGATATAACGATAAAAAAAAAACAAATATGTATGTCAAGTCAAGTCAAGTCATAAAATTTGTATAGCGCACTACATACCCAGAGGGTTTCAAGGCGCTTAGGAAGGGGAGGAGGATTATTTGTCAAATATCCACGTTTTAAGCTGCTTTCTGAACGCTAGGTGGTTCTGGGTGAGGCGAAGGTAAGCGGGGAGTGAGTTCCATGTTTTAGCAGCCAGGTATGAAAAGGATCTGCCTCCCATGGTGGTCTTGTTGATGCGAGGTACAGTGGCGAGGGCTTGGCTGGAAGAACGTAGTTGGCGGGAGGGGGTGTAGAAGGACAGACGAGAGTTGAGGCAATCTGGTCCGATGTCGTAGAGTGATTTGTGTGCGTGGGTAAGCAGTCGGAAAGTGATCCTCTTATTGACGGGTAGCCAGTGGAGGTCTTTCAGGTGACCAGAGATGTGTTCGTTGCGTGGGATGTCTAGTATGAGCCTGGCTGAGGCGTTTTGGATTCGTTGGAGTTTCTTCTGGAGTTTAGCGGTGGTACCTGCGTAGAGGGTGTTTCCGTAGTCCAGTCGGCTCGTGACCAGAGCGTGGGTGACTGTTTTCCTTGTTTCGGAGGGGATCCAGCGAAATGTTTTTCTGAGCATGCGAAGAATGTTGAAGCAGGAAGAGGATACGGCGCTGACTTGTCTGTTCATTGAGAGTGAAGAATCCAGGATGACGCCAAGGTTCCGTGCGTGGTCTGTCGGGATGGGTGCTTTTCCGAGGGCTTCCGGCCACCAGGAGTCGTCCCAAGCAGAGGGGGATGTACCTAAGATGAGGACTTCTGTTTTGTCTGAGTTCAGTTTCAGACGGCTTAGTTTCATCCATTCGGCCACTTCTTTCATTCCTTCGTGTAGGTTAGTTTTGGCGGTGTTGGGGTCTTTGGTGAGTGATAGGATCAGTTGGGTGTCGTCCGCGTAGGAGATGATGTTGAGGTTGTGTTGGCGTGCGATGGCCGCGAGGGGGCTCATGTATACGTTGAAGAGGGTGGGACTGAGTGAGGATCCTTGTGGTACGCCACAGATGACTTCGGTGGCCTCGGACTTGAATGGTGGGAGGCGGACTCTCTGTGTTCTTCCTGAGAGGAAGGAGGTGATCCATTCAAGTGCTTTTCCTTGTATTCCGATGTTTCTGAGGCGCTGTAGAAGGGTGCTGTGGCAGATTGTATCGAATGCTGCAGAGAGGTCGAGGAGGATGAGGGCGACTGTGTCTCCATTGTCCAGTAGAGTTCGGATGTCGTCTGTTGCTGCGATGAGGGCGGTCTCAGTGCTGTGTTTTGTTCGGAAGCCAGATTGTGAGGGGTCGAGGGATTTGTTGGCTTCGAGGAAGGCGGCGAGATGGTTGTTGACGGCTTTCTCGATGACTTTGGCCGGGAATGGAAGAAGCGAGATGGGGCGGTAATTTTTGAGTTCTGTGGGGTCCGCTGTTGGTTTTTTCAGAAGGGCGGTGAGTTCAGCGTGTTTCCAGTCTTCTGGGAAGGTAGCGGAGTTGAAGGAGCAGTTGATGACGTCTCGGAGGTGCGGTGCTATGACGGAGTCTGCTTTGCTGAAGATGTGGTGAGGGAATGGGTCTGTGGGGGATCCTGAGTGGATGGAATTCATCAGGCGGATTGTGTCCTCAGTGGAGATTGGATTCCAGGCGTTAAGGATGTTCACGGGGGGAAGATGGTCAGCAGATGGTAGGGTGGGTTGGTTTCCGGGTTGGTTGTCGAAGCTGTTGTGGATGTCTGCAATCTTGTTGTGGAAAAAAGAGGCTAGGGAGTCGCAGAGGGTTTGAGAGGGGGTGATGTCGTTGGAGTTGGCCGAGGGATTGGAAAATTCCTTGACGATGTTGAAAAGTTCCTTGCTGTTGTGGGCGTTGTTGTCAAGTCGATCCTTGAATGCTGTTTTCTTGGCTTTTCGGATCAGTTGGTGGTGAGTGCGGGTGGCGCTTTTGAAGGCGTCCTTGGTGCTGGTGGTTGGGTCTTTTTTCCAGGCCTTTTCAAGGGAGCGGCAGAGTTTCTTGGACTTCTTGAGATCATCGTTGAACCATGAGGCTTTCTTGCTGCCAGGTTTGCTTTGACGTTTTTTCAGTGGTGCTAAGGTGTCGGCGGTGTTGGATAACCATAGGGTGAAGTTGACGGCGGCTAGGTTTGGGTCCGAGGAGTGGGCTGGGGTGTTTAGAAGGAGCGATGAGGAGATCTGGTCGGTGGTGATTTTGTTCCAGTTTCTTTGCAGAGTCGGTTGGAGGTGGTTGGCGGGTTTGGTCTTGTTGTAGGTGAAGTGAACGCAGCTGTGGTCAGTCCAGAGGAGATCCGTAGTGTGGCTGAAGGAGACATGATTGCTGGAGGTGAAGATGGGGTCGAGTGTGTGACCTGCGATGTGGGTGGGGGAAGTGACCAGTTGTTTAAGTCCGAGGTTGGCGAGGTTGTCCAGGAGGGTGGTGGTGTTGCGGTCGTTACTCTTTTCAAGGTGAAAGTCGGTAGGTTTAAACAAAGGTATGACCTGCTTGAGAAATTACGTAGTCCTTTGCTAAGTATTACCATAGAAAATTTAGTTTTCCCAAAGAACATGTTGCACAATAATTTAACACAAGTGCAATGTTGATATAGTAATCGTTCTAATAAACGGAAGTAAATTTATCAATGCTGTCCCTTTGATGTATAGAAATAAAAGTTCCATGCACTTACTTTCTAAGATTGAATGGCGTAGTTTTTCAGTGGCTGTTGGTCGATAGCAGCAAGTACAGCGTCGTTCTGTAAGTCCGAGTTCTGTCCTCGCAGGTAAAAACAGAGTATGACTTAAAGTGACCCGTCCCTCTGCTTAAATAGGGGGTAACGATGCAAGAAACTTTTTTTTTTGTTTTTGGTTCAAGAAAGGATCAAAGCTTTTAGTCCTTCCCATGCCCCAAGGAAAAGTCACACTAGCTGATGTGCGCGACTTGGAAGTGTGAATGTTTGAATGTGTATGCAGATGGAGTTTCGACATTGGCGCGACAGTAGACTTCCCTGGGCAACTCCCTTAATCGCACATAAGAGTTCGCTCGCAACTGACAAAGCAAAGGGCATGCATTTTTTTTCCTTAGTGTAATTCGACTTCAACTGTCTGCTCCAAGTTACCCTTAAAAATGGCATATATAAAGCTTCCAAAGTATACAAAGTTTTACTTTTAAACCTACAACTCTTGTAATATACAGGCTCAAAGTTGTGGCGTTTATGTTTAGTATGAAAATACTGAACATTGCTGCGGATGCGTCCATTAATGTGTGTGTGGCAACTTTAAAATGCAGTGGGCGAATGAGAAAGATGGTGGATGATTTTGTTTGGCAATACATAAATGTAGAGACAGGTGTGGCGAAATGTTATGAGCTGATGTATGGTGCTGAATGGGTCAGAGGCTGGATGCAATATTTGCCATTAAAGTTGTGTTATTTTTATTATGAAAATCGTGAGCATTGCTGCGGATGCGGCCCTTAAATGTGTCTGTGGGTAGTTTTAAATGCTGGAATTGTTGTTGCTGTGTGTGTACGTCTTGTAAATACAGAACTTTGCTGCGGATGCGTCCCTTAATGTGTGTGTGGCTACTTGTAAATCCTGTAATTGTTGTTCTTGGTGTGTGTGTACGGGTTGTAGAATGATAAATATGGTGGCTGATTTGTCTGGCAATACATAAATGTAGAGACAGATGTGGCGAAATGTTATGAGCTGATGTATGGTGCTGAATGGGTCAGAGGCTGGATGCAATATTTGCCATCAAAGTTGTGTTGTTATTTTTATTATGAAAATCGTGAGCATTGCTGCGGATGCGGCCCTTAAATGTGTCTGTGGGTAGTTTTAAATGCTGGAATTTTTGTTGCTGTGTGTGTACGTGTTGTAAATACAGAACTTTGCTGCGGATGCGTCCCTTAATGTGTGTGTGGCTACTTGTAAATCCTGTAATTGTTGTTCTTGGTGTGTGTGTACGGGTTGTAGAATGATAAATATGGTGGCTGATTTGTCTGGCAATACATAAATGTAGAGACAGATGTGGCGAAATGGTATGAGCTTATGTATGGTGCTGAATGGGACAGAGGCTGGATGCAATATTTGCACTTAAAGTGGTGTCGTTATTTTTATTCGGAAAATCGTGAGCATTGCTGCGGATGCGGCCCTTGAATGTGTCTGTGGGTAGTTTTAAATGCTGGAATTGTTGTTGCTGTGTGTGTACGTGTTGTAAATACAGAACTTTGCTGCGGATGCGTCCCTTAATGTGTGTGTGTCTACTTTTAAATCCTGTAATCGTTGTTCTTGGTGTGTGTGTACGGGTTGTAGAATGAGAAATATGGTGGCTGATTTGTCTGGCAATACATAAATATAAAGACAGATGTGGCGAAATGGTATGAGCTTATGTATGGTGCTGAATGGGACAGAGGATGGATGCAATATTTGCCCTTAAAGTGGTGTCGTTATTTTTATTAGGAAAATCGTGAGCATTGCTGCGGATGCGGCCCTTGAATGTGTCTGTGGGTAGTTTTAAATGCTGGAATTGTTGTTGCTGTGTGTGTACGTGTTGTAAATACAGAACTTTGCTGCGGAAGCGTCCCTTAATGTGTGTGTGGCTACTTGTAAATCCTGTAATCGTTGTTCTTGGTGTGTTGCAAGCATTGGAATAGTTGTAATAAGTTTATGCCAATGAAGACAACGGATTACATTTTTAGTATGTGCAAGCGTAGACGTAAAATTCCCCATTTTTCCATAGGGCGCTCTAGAGGGAGGCTATAAAATAGGAGTCAAGGTGAATGGGGATGAGCCTGTTTTTATGAATGTAGTACACAAGTATTTTTTAATTAAAAGTATCCATCCCTCTTGTGACTGGCACTTTCTTTCACTTTTGTGTTTGTGTTTGTGCGCTGTAGTATGAGCTTATGTGAGTTAATGCTGTTGTGTGTGTACGTGTTGCTGGCCTTTATAATAATTAGTGTATGTTTCGGAACAAGCATGTAGTCAAAAGAGCCGTTGTGGGTGCATAACGGCTAAATGTGCACAACGAGCATGCTCTGTGTTTTTGTTGCGTTTGTAGGATCAAAGGTTTTAATCCTTCCCTTGCCCCAAGGAAAAGTCACACTAGCTGATGTGCGCGACTTGGAAGTGTGACTGTTTGAATGTGTATGCAGATGAAGTTTCGACATTGGCGCGACAGTAGACTTCCCTGGGCAACTCCCTTAATCGCACATAAGAGTTCGCTCTCAACTGACAAAGCAAACGCCATTTTTTTTCCCTTCCTGTAATTCGACTTCAACTGTCTGCTCCAAGTTACCCTTACAAATGGCATATATAAAGCTGTCAAAGTATAAAAAGTTTACCTTTTAAAAGTACCACTCTTGTAATATCCATGCTCAAACTTGTGACGTTATGTTTATTAGGAAAATACAGAACTTTGGTGTGGATGCGTCCCTTAATGTGTGTGTGGCTACTTTGAAATCCGGTAATCGTTGTTTTTGGTGGGTGGGTACGGGTTGTAGAATGAGAAATATGGTGGCTGATTTGTCTGGCAATACATAAATGTAGAGACAGATGTGGCGAAATGGTATGAGCTTATGTATGGTGCTGAATGGGACAGAGGCTGGATGCAATATTTGCCCTTAAAGTGGTGTCGTTATTTTTATTAGGAAAATCGTGAGCATTGCTGAGGATGCGGCCCTTGAATGTGTCTGTGGGTAGTTTTAAATGCTGGTATTGTTGTTGCTGTGTGTGTACGTATTGTAAATACAGAACTTTGCTGCGGATGCGTCCCTTAATGTGTGTGTAGCTACTTTTAAATCCTGTAATTGTTGTTCTTGGTGTGTGTGTACGTGTTGTAGAATGAGAAAGATGGTGGTTATCCAAATGAAGGCAACATAGGAAATCTATCAATGAAGGCAACATAGGAAATGTTTAGTCTGTGCAAGCGTAGACGTACAATCCCCCAATTTTACATACCACGTTCTAGAGAGAGGCTGTGGTGTCGTTATTTTTATTAGGAAAATCGTGGAAAGGGGCGACCACTCGGTCCCCCGAACGTATGGCGGAGTACCACGATCCCCCCGGGAAGCCATCTTGGGCGGGAGGCGAGTCTCGGCTGGTATGCCCGAAGCGGCGTAGCCGGGGCGCGCCTTTTCCCGCCCTAGAGTGGGTTGGCCTAGACACTGACGCGGCTGGCCACGCCCTTGGGGCAGGCAGGGGCGGGTTTACGCCCGCCCTGAAGACGGATAAAAGGCGAAGCAAGATCAGAAGGCATCCTCTTGTTCCTGTGCTCTGAAGCTGCACCTCCTCGCTGCACGTGAGCTCGAGACGGAACGAAGAGCCAATTTTGAGCGTTGTAATCGTTCTTGTTTGTTTTTCAGATACTCTGTTGGAGAATGCCGAAGAAGGCGGGAAAGCGCATGACTACTGACCAGATGCTGCGCGTTCTCATGAAAGAGATGACCGAACTAAAGAGCCAAATGGATAAAAACGAGGAAGGGGGACCGAAACGTCCTTTGGCGGGAGCAGCCCCGGGAGGGAAAAACAAGAGGCCCAGGAGGGGAGCAGCTGGGGAAGACATCCCGGGTCCCAGTACCCCGCTCGAGGCACCCACTCCCGTGCCGGAGGAAGGGAATCCGATTCCCGTTGTGGTCACCCCCGTGTCCGGGGAAGATATGCCGCCCGAGCTGGCAGCACAATTAGCAGCAGCGTGGTTGGGTAAAGGTAGCGAGGGCGCCACGGCTGTCGACGCACAGGTGCTGATGAAGCAACTGCGTGAGTCACGGGAAGCAGCGAAGGTGTCCACGCCGGCAGCAGCTGTAGAGAAGCCACAGGGGACGGGTTCAGTAGCAGAGGCAGCGTCCGGTTCAGGTAAGCGGCCATTGCCGATTGCGAGGGATGAGTCAGCACCCTCTCGTAGGGAAAAGTTGGGTCAGCATGTTCCTTTGGCTATTAAAGAGAAGATATGGGCAGGGGAGTACGTAAACATCTTCTCGTTGCTTACTGATCACTATGAGATGGAGCATGTTAAGGGCCAGAAGGATCTCATGCATCCGAGTGTTTGGCGCGCAAAAATGGCCGCCTTTAAGGTAAATGAAAACATTGGCAATTGGGGCAAAGCGTGGGGGGTTTTTACATCGATCTTGGGGGAACGAAGGCTCGATCTGTTACCCGAATTGCCGATTTATCAGTCACGAATCATGGGGTACTCGGTATCACACGAGGGTAATCATTGGTTCTGCTATGATAATCTGTTTAGAAAGGCTAAAGAACATGATAAAAACTTAACGTGGGACTGTTATGATTCTGTGTCATGGTCCAAAATGGAGGATACTGGTATGTTAAAATTGCCATTAGTAGGGAGTAACGTTGGCGAATCCTCCCGCCAGTATGCGGGGACGCCCTTTCGATCAGGTGCGGGTACCGACAATTACTCGAGGCCTGCCGGCAATACAGGAAAAAGGGGGGTTTGTTGGAACTTCAACAGGGGTAAATGTACTAGGCCCCAGGGATTGTGCAAATTTAGACACGAATGTAGTGGGTGTGGGCAATCATCGCATCCTGAGTCCACGTGCAGAGCCAAAACGGGTGATAACGGGGGTAGAGGAGGCGCCAAACAGGTCTAACATAGTCCGAGGGGCGCCTTTACCTACCCCGATTGATACCTTGGCAATGATTCCCTGGCTCAGTGAATACCCGGATCGTACTTCTGCTGGGGTGTTGCGGAACGGGTTTTCCTATGGTTTCCGCATCCCAGTGGGGGACTTTCAAGGTGTAGAGAAATGTAAAAATCAGCTATCGGTCTTCCAGCATACGACCGTGGTACAGGATAAGATCAGGAAGGAGGTTACTCGGGGTCGAGTCGCCGGTCCATTTAGTGTACCACCGGTTCTTAACTTTGTTTGTTCCCCGTTAGGTGTGGTCCCAAAGAAGGACCCGGGTGAGTTTCGGCTGATACATAATTTATCAGCCCCACGTGGTCTTTCCGTAAACGAAGCGATAGACCCGGAAGTGTGTTCGGTGCGGTACGCATCCTTCGATGAGGCCGTAGCCATTTTGAATCGCCTGGGGCCCGGGGCGCTGATGGCAAAATCTGATATCGAGTCAGCGTTCCGGTTGCTCCCGGTACATCCAGACGATCAGCGTCTCCTTGGTTTCATGTTTCAGGGTCATTATTACATGGATAGGTGTATGCCGATGGGGTGCTCTATATCTTGTGCCTATTTCGAAAAATTCAGTAGTTTTCTACAATGGGTCTTCACAAGGAAGACGGGTTTCCAGCATGTGATGCATTACCTTGATGATTTTTTGTTCCTGGGGGCAGCCGGGGATCCGGAATGTGGGCAGGCTTTGGCGCAATTTTGTGTCTTGATGAAGCAGTTTGGCGTGCCATTGGCACCAGGTAAGACTGTGGGGCCTTCCACTTGCCTCGAGTTTCTGGGGATCGAGTTAGACTCCGGAGAAGGTTGTTTTCGTTTACCAGCTGACAAAGTGTTAAAGTTCAGGACATCCCTGCAAATGTGTATAAGTGGACCTAAGGTTAAGCTGCATCAATTACAGCAGTTAGTTGGCCAGTTGAATTTTGCCCTGAGGGTTATACCAATGGCCCGCCCCTTTTCCCGTTCGATTGCTCAAGCCATGGTCGGCCTGAAGGAGGGCCATCATCGCACAAGGCTCTCGGCAGAGGTCCGCCAGGACATGCGCATTTGGTTGGCATTTCTGGCGGATTTCAAGGGTCGAGTCGTCTGGAACAAACCGGCCGTGTCCTCTGAGGAGCTGGGGCTGTGGACAGATTCGGCAGGGAGCATAGGTTTTGGTGCCATCTTCGGCACAAGATGGTCTGCACAAAAGTGGCCGACATGGTGGCATGACAGTGGACTGACAAGTAACATTGCTTTCCTGGAACTTTTCCCCATTTTAGTGGCCCTGAGAACTTGGCCCGAAGGGTTCAAAGATCACGCTGTGGTATTTTGGTCTGACAATATGACCGTGGTCGAGTGTATCAATAGCCAGGCAGCACGATGCAAATGGATTTTGAGACTGTTCAAGGAAATTGTTTTACTGTGTATGCAATTGAATGTGCTATTCAGAGCAAGACATGTCCCAGGGGTAATGAACCAGGTGGCTGATGCACTGTCTCGTTTTCGTATGCAGGCTTTCTGGGGTTTTCTTCCCACAGCGGACCCGGAGCCGGCACCCTTTCCCGAAGCTCTCTGGTCTCTCGGTGCCCCGAACTTCGTAACCTCGTGGGAGAGAGTTTAGCACCCAGGACGAGGAAGGCATATGAAGGGGCGTTCCGGTCCTATTTAGCCTTTTTGGGGACTGATAGAGAGGAGCTTTGGGGCCAGGAAGTGTGGGTGGTAAATTTTCTGATGTCCTTACATCTGGTCGGGAAATCGGTGGCCACGGCTCAGAGGCACCGGGCTGCCATTTCCTTTGTTGCTAGGGCTCATGGGATCCATGACCCGACAGCGTCTTTCGTAGTACAGAAAGCGCTACGGGGGTGGCAACGCCTTGAGGGTCGCAGAGTAGACGATAGGCGCCCGATAGGTTTGGATAGGCTGGCCCAGTTATTATCCAGACTCCCTGCTACGTGTTCATCTCAGTTTGAGACAGTGTTATTCCGAGCCGCTTTTACGCTGGCATTCCATGGGGCTATGCGGGTAAGCAAACTAGTGGCGAGGAACAAGCAGGATGTGACAGGAGGATTGTGCCAGGAGCACGTCCAGATCAGAGGGGAGACAATGACGGTCTCATTTGTCAGGTCCAAGACCAATCAAAGTGGGATGGGCGACTGCGTAATCATACGCAGGATTCCCGGGTCCTCCATGTGCCCGGTAAAGTGTTTAGAAGATTATTTAGCACGAAGGGTGGCATCATGGGGGGGGACCTTGTTGAGACACGCTGACGCCACCCCACTGACAAAGTTTCAGTTTCAGCGGGTGCTTGCGATGTCGATTGCCGCTGCGGGCTTGAACCCGGGCGAGTTTGGGACCCATTCCTTTTGGATAGGGGCTGCTACAGAAGCTACAGCCAGGGGTCTGAATGTGGAACAAGTTAAACGGGTGGGGCGTTGGTCCTCCAACTGTTATAAAAGGTATGTGCGGTTGCACATGTTGTGAAGCTGTAACGATGTACTCACGCTTCTTGTTTTGTTTGGTTTTCAGTTGCGCAAGCCTACGAGGAGGGGCGGACTTTGCAGTCGACCCAACACCGGGCCAGCGGTCAGACATCACCAGCTGTGAAAAAGGAAGTGTGGGTCGTGGGCCACTCATACGTGAGACGTGCCGCAGACGTATTCAAGGCAGGTGACATGATTCACGTAGCTGGGGAATACAGGTACAGTGTGTCCTTCTACGGAAGAGGCGGTCTCTGTATTGACCAGTTTCAATCATTTTTTGAGGGTTTGCTAGGGCGGACGAGGTCACCGCCGTCTGTAGTCATAGTACATCTTGGGGGTAATGATTTGGTCACCACTGGTAGACGACTTCTTCTTGAGGCGATGCTTTCCACTGTAAGTTGGTTAGCAAGGAGAGTTCCAGGGTGCACAATTGCGTGGTCCCATATGATCCCACGAAAAGTGTGGCGGGGGGCTATTTCGTTTCCTGCTCTAAATCATTCTGTTAGACAGCTTAATAACAAAGTGAGTAGGTTGTTCCGTTCCAAGACACTGCATTCTATTTCGCATGGGTGTATTAATGATGACAGTATGTATTTGGGGGATGGAGTGCATTTGTCTCGGGTGGGGAATGAGTTACTCATAGGAGACTTCTTAGCATGGCTAAAAACGTTATACCATGACCTTTAGGTAGGAGTGTTGTGGGGGGTCCGGATAGCCGGTCAACTATCCGGCTTGTGGCGGTAAGGTCATGATCGGTGAGCACTAATTGGAAGATCCCTATGAGTGGGCGTCACCCAGCACGGATGGGAGCGCTCGGGGGAGGTGGCCATTGGCCCCTCAACGGGGAGGCGGTCCCTTCTAAGGATGGGTCGCCGAAAGAAAAGGAAAGGCGGTCAAGGCCCCTTCCTGGGTAGGAGGGGTTACAGCCCCCTCCTGGGGAATTTCCCGGGGCCAGGACGTCTGCGACGGCAGATATGGTAAGTTGTGTGGGGTTTGGGGGGGGGTCTACGCTACCTTCTAGATACCTCACACGAGTCCTCGTACGACCTCTAAGTGGCGTCGAGTTTTATTGGGGCCCCCGTCAAGTCAAGGGAAATTGGTAATTGCACTTGAGGTACGCCTCTGGGCCGCCCCTCACAAGTGAGGGCGATATTTCTGGGTTAGGGATCTTGACACCGGTTACGACCTTGCCGTTGGCCCTTAAACGTTAGGATGTACAATTTCAAAATTTCAAGTAAATGTTTTGTAGGATGTTAGTTCGGCTAGGAGAACCTTTGTATTAGAGAATCTGTTAAGGTTAGCCAAACATCGCAATGTGGTAATGAAATTGTACATAATATGAAACTGTTTATTTAATGTTTTAAATTTTGTTTCATATTTTAATAAATACGGCCGGGAGGGTCACTCCCTCCCGTCTTCCAAAAACTTCAGAACTGTTTCCGGTTTCCCATCCTTGGGGATTGTGTTTAGAGGGGGTGGCGGGTATCTCAGCCATATGGAAAGGGGCGACCACTCGGTCCCCCCGAACGTATGGCGGAGTACCACGATCCCCCCGGGAAGCCATCTTGGGCGGGAGGCGAGTCTCGGCTGGTATGCCCGAAGCGGCGTAGCCGGGGCGCGCCTTTTCCCGCCCTAGAGTGGGTTGGCCTAGACACTGACGCGGCTGGCCACGCCCTTGGGGCAGGCAGGGGCGGGTTTACGCCCGCCCTGAAGACGGATAAAAGGCGAAGCAAGATCAGAAGGCATCCTCTTGTTCCTGTGCTCTGAAGCTGCACCTCCTCGCTGCACGTGAGCTCGAGACGGAACGAAGAGCCAATTTTGACCCACCCACCAGCCCCTGAGGACAGCAAGTGTTTTTTTGAATAAAGTTGATGGATAACTCTGATTTTCGTTTACAGGTTGTGGTATTATCGTGATGATTTTGAGTATGTAATAAAGAATGGTCGATTTGTGTTACGTTTCGCAAATAAAGAAATTCTGCTTTAGTGTTCATTGGTAAGCATGCGTGTAATAAAATTGTAGTTGCTACTGTCTTTTTTAGTTTAGTCATTTAGTTAGCATTGTCGTATTTATTTTGGTCGGGCGGTAAGGTCATGATCGGTGAGCACTAATTGGAAGATCCCTATGAGTGGGCGTCACCCAGCACGGATGGGAGCGCTCGGGGGAGGTGGCCATTGGCCCCTCAACGGGGAGGCGGTCCCTTCTAAGGATGGGTCGCCGAAAGAAAAGGAAAGGCGGTCAAGGCCCCTTCCTGGGTAGGAGGGGTTACAGCCCCCTCCTGGGGAATTTCCCGGGGCCAGGACGTCTGCGACGGCAGATATGGTAAGTTGTGTGGGGTTTGGGGGGGTCTACGCTACCTTCTAGATACCTCACACGAGTCCTCGTACGACCTCTAAGTGGCGTCGAGTTTTATTGGGGCCCCCGTCAAGTCAAGGGAAATTGGTAATTGCACTTGAGGTACGCCTCTGGGCCGCCCCTCACAAGTGAGGGCGATATTTCTGGGTTAGGGATCTTGACACCGGTTACGACCTTGCCGTTGGCCCTTAAACGTTAGGATGTACAATTTCAAAATTTCAAGTAAATGTTTTGTAGGATGTTAGTTCGGCTAGGAGAACCTTTGTATTAGAGAATCTGTTAAGGTTAGCCAAACATCGCAATGTGGTAATGAAATTGTACATAATATGAAACTGTTTATTTAATGTTTTAAATTTTGTTTCATATTTTAATAAATACGGCCGGGAGGGTCACTCCCTCCCGTCTTCCAAAAACTTCAGAACTGTTTGCGGTTTCCCATCCTTGGGGATTGTGCTGAGAGGGGGTGGCGGGTATCTCAGCCATATGAGCATTGCTGAGGATGCGGCACTTGAATGTGTCTGTGGGTAGTTTTAAATGCTGGAATTGTTGTTGCTGCGTGTGTACGTGTTGTAAATACAGAACTTTGCTGCTGATGCGTCCCTTAATGTGTGTGTGGCTACTTTTAAATCCTGTAATTGGTGTTCTTGGTGTGTGTGTACGTGTTGTAGAATGAGAAAGATGGTGGTTATCCCTATGAAGGCAACATCGGAAAAATTTCACTGAAGGCAACATAGGAAATCTTTAGTCTGCGCAAGCGTCGACGTACAATCCCCCAATTTTACATACCACGCTCTAGAGGGAGGCTGTGAAATAGTAGGCATGGTATGTAAAGTAAAGGAGTTCTGTTAAAAAACATCACGTTTCTAGTGTTAGTATTTTCTTTCAGTGGGATTTTTGTTTTTTTGGGTTTGTTGTTGTTCTCGGGCTAACACCCGGCTCGCATCCTGCTGTTCTAAATTAGCACATCCCCAAAGGAACTTCACAAGTGATTACAATCTTGACGACGGCGCTTAAAGTACTCTAGCATCCTGTAGTTTTGTTGACGAAAGCCTTGGAGTCTGTGGCCTGCCTGTGTGTTTATGTAAATGGAATTGAAGAGTGGTCCGAGCAGGTCCGACGTATTGTTGGGGGTTAGGGCGGGTTGCGAGGACTGTTTAGTCACGTGGATTTGCTAGAGGCTCTGTGATGTCACGCTGTGTCGGGGGAGGGAAATAGTAGGCCCACTGAATGGGACTGAGTCTGTGTCTTTTATTTCGTTTATAATCATGTCAAAATATTAATTTTTTTTAGGTGCAATGCTATAGATACAATCGCTAATTTTTGCGTAGCACGCTGTAGAGGGAGGGGGGGAAATAGTAAGCCCGCTGAATGGGAGTGAGTCTGTGTCTTTTTTTCGTTTATAATGTCAAAATATTAAATGTTTTTTAGGTGCAATGCTATAGATACAATCGCTATTTTTTGCGTAGCACGCTGTAGAGGGAGGGGGGGGAATAGTAGGCCTGCTGATTGGGGAATGTACACGGCGATGTAGCTTGTAATGCGTCTGTGATTATTTGTTTTTGTCGACGATTTCAGTTTCAAGTCTATCGTTTATTGTGTTGTGAGCCTGGCTGTGTGCAGGGACAGAGAGGGGAGGTGCTGGCGTCTGGGGAGGGGGAGTTGAATTGCGAGCCTGGCTGTGTCCGGGAACAGATGGGGGAGGTGCTGGCGTTTGTGGGTTGGGGAAGAGATGTCGAAGGCTGTAGAAAAGTTTGTTAACAAATAAGTATGTTTCATTGTCCCAAAAAAGAGATTTGTGCAAGTTAGAGTTCAAGACGAAAATCATTTTTGCTGGGCAATAGGTCTTGTTAATGGTAAGACTTTCGTGTGGCAGACAGTTTCACGGAAAACAAGCAGTGCTAGAGTGGTGGTAGAGAGAGTGGGGAGGGGGCGGATCCGGAGGTGCGTCGTAAGGGGGAGTGGAATTGCGAGCCTGGCTGTGTCCGGGAAGAGAGAGGGGAGGTGCTGGTGTTTGTGGGTTGGGGAACAGATGTCGAAGGCTGTAGAAGAAATGCGACACGGCAGGCGGGGAGGGGGCGGAGCGGGGGTGTGGGAGGGATGCACCTGAGGTAAAAAACATGCAAGGCAGGCGGCTGCAGGCAGGCATCTATTTCCAAAACGTTTTTTATGCAACATAACTTTGCCTTTAAACACAAAATACATAATATTACTCTTATACTGTTACTAGATAAAAAAAAAACGTTCGAAATTTGATTTCGGGATACAATTTTTCGTGAATGGTATGTGTCTTTGTTAGCAGCGGGGAGAGGTGCGACACGGCAGGCAGGGGAGGAGAGTAGGAGGAGGACGGGAGAGGAGAGTAGGAGGAGGAGGGGGGAGGAGAGTAGGGGAGGCACGGCCTAGCGGCCGTGCAATCAAGAAGTGAGGGGGCGGAGCTGGGGGAGGCTGTGACAGAGAGAGCAGGCAAGGCAGGCGGCTGGGGGCATGTGCACGCGCTTTGAAGCTCATTGCGCATGCGCATTGAGCTTAAATTTCTCGTGCACTGCAAGGAATCGCCACGATTCCTTGCAAGTTGGTTAAAGAGTGGATAAGCCCCCATAGTCTCGCAAGCTCGATGCGCATGCGCATCGACAGGCGAGACCTAAAAATTGAGTCTGTTGACTTGGAACACACTGAGATTTCTTTCTGTTTATTACAAAACCTAATGACTCTATCAACTTGATAGCCAAGTCCGTATGAGAAAGAAGAGAGTCTCTGTCTTGATCCATCAATAAAATATCGTCTAGATATATTATCAACCTGACCCCTCTCTCTCTCAAAAAAGCTGCCACTGGACGTAGTACTTTCGTGAAGCACCACAGGGCTGAAGACAGACCGAACGGAAGACACACAAATTTCCATAGATGGTCTCTCCATGCAAATCTCAAAAATCTCTGATGCTCCATGCAAATCGGAATCGTTAAATAAGCATCTTTCAGATCTAGTCTTGTTAATCAATCCTTCTTTACCAAAACATCCTTTAAAAGATGTATCCCCTCCATTTTGAAATGGTGATAAACCACCCAATCGTTCAAATGACGCAAATTTATTACAGGACGCATACCCCCTTTGTCCTTCTTTTCCACCAGGAAAATATTGCTTATAAAACCTTCCACATTTTCTCTCTCTTCCACAATCGCACCTTTCTTTAACAACTCTCTCACTTCTACATCTATTAAGTCTATTTGTTCTTTCCCAAACGTTATTGGGTTTGGGATCCTTTCTTGTACCGGCATCTCTATGAACTCTATCCTGAAACCCTGTACTGTTTCTAACACCCAAGGATCCTTTGTTATAGTCCTCCATACATCTAAAAATTGGGCAAGTCTGCCGCCCAACTTTAACTGGATAGCAGAAAGGTCTTGACTTACCATTAGCACCTCTGCCTCGTCTCTCTCCTCTGTTAAATCTTCCTCTACCACGTTGTCTTTGTGGAAAAAATCCTCCTCTATAATATTGCTGACCATGGCAGCCTCTTCCAAATCCTCTTGAAAATGAGCCTCTTGTAATACCTTGACCTCGGCCAGGGAACCGGCCCCTCGTTCTCCCGGCCATGCCAAAAACACGCTCATTGAAAACTTTCTTAATCTCTGAGATTTCTGCAGGCTGCTAAAAGCACCCACATATCTTGATAACTCTTTTATAAATTCATCACCGAAGAGAAGCCCTTTTGCCAATGGGCCTTCTTTCTTAATAGCAAGGTCTACCAATTTCGGGTCAATTTTTAGCAATAAACTTTTCCTCCTTTCTATTGATAGGGCTGTATTTGCGTTGCCTAACAAACAAACAACCCTTTGAATCCATTCTCTTAATTTCTGTACATCAATTTCACTTTTATTTAGATTGGCTTCCTCTGCCATATCAAACATTTTTGATACTGGTCCTACAACATCTAATAATCTACCTAGACAGGATTTCAATCCTCTATCTATACCTTTCCTCGGATCACGACTCCCTTTTGCAATAAATGCAATCATCTTAGAATCAAGTTCTAGTGTCACCAACACCCTATTATCTACTAAGGGTCGTGGACATTCGGACCTTAGTCTTACCCTAACCTCTTTAGGGATTTCTCTTCTCATCCAATATTCAAGATATTTCACAACATGTTCCGAAGGAGTCCACTCCGGTGAAAAGGGATGCTTAATTAAAAGTGGATCAAACATGTTATCGCCCATAGGATCTTTTATAGACTCACTTTCAGTTGATAAAACTTCTTTCCTACATCTTTTAACCTGATACTCTTCCTCTGAATCAAAATCCGAACTACAACTGATTTCCACCTCTGCACTCTCAGAGGAATCTTCTCACATAACATATTTGTGCTTACGCACACTCTTTTCTTTTTCTTCTCTTGGGCCTCTTACAGGCCCTTCCTTATTGCCCGTGGCAATCTCTTTTTGCCTGTCAGTACAGCAAACATGTTCCACATTTGTAATTTTTGACTTTTTCCCATGTTCCTCTCTACTAGAAACATGTTTTCTCTTCCTTGAAGCCTTCTTTGCTAACCTCTGCGCGGAATCATTCTCCTGCGCAGAATAAAAACCTTCTTCCTCGTGTCCTCCTGACTTAGCAACAGCCATCATTTCTAATTTCTTTTCCATTCTTAAAGATACTTCTGTTGTTATCTTTTCTATAGCCTTATTTATCCTTTCATCCATAGAGCCTTCACCTTGCTCCATTTTACACCTTAAAATTAAATTCTGCCTCTAAAAAAAATAAATTAAACTCAAATATATCTTAACTTCCTGCAAAAACAAAACTCAAACCGTTCCTCAAACAACACTTTAAACCAAATTAAAGATCCCCTCAGACTAAGTAGAAAAAACCTCTGTTAATGCTGAAACAACCGAAGTCTCTCTTCACAAGAAACGAAACGCTTTCTAAAATGCGCAATTCCGCTTCAAGCCTCGTTACCTAGCAATGCTAAAGTAACAAAGCCCCATTAGCTCAAAATTCCTTCGTGCGCGAAGACAAAGCTTCGACTCGCACGTCGGATCGAGACGTCCCTACGCTCGAGCTCCTGTTTGACTCGCGCTTCCTCGAGCTCCTGATTGACTCACACTTGTTCTAAATAACGGTAAGCGCTCGAGCGCTCAAACTAAATGCGCATCTTCAAGTTTATTATATTTCTCGATCCCACTTCTCAATAAAATCATTCTTCCACATCCATATCTCCTCTCAATAAAAATAGTGTTGTCACAACATCAAACACATATTTTGCTCTGGTTCTAAAAAAAAGAAAAACGGTCTCCACACGATCTAAACCGACCGTTTTCTTCATTTAAATCCTGTTTAAATACATTTCCTTAAACATTAAAAAATATCTCTAATTAAATCTTTACATTACTAGCAATTAGATTTCTTTAAAAGTTTCTTCTTTCCTTATATAAATTTTCCTATTTAAACCTTTCTAGAAATACATTTTTACCTTAACTTTATATATAATATATTGAAATTCATCCTTTATCCAAGCCTACCCCAGTAAAGTACTTAAATATTTTACATCACAGTAATGAAATCAAACTGTACTTATCTCTTTGAGCAGCAGCAATAAAAGAAGGAAGTGTACATGCAAGAAAGGAGTTTTATTGTGATTGAAATGTTCTCAGAAGTTCTATATTCTTTGTTCTAAGAACATGTTGTGTTTCTCTTGCTGCTGAGTGGTGGCAATAAAGGATTTATTGCATAATGTTGGCCTCCGTGTCGTGCCATAAAATACGGCACAATAATAACATGATGCAGCCAACGCAGTACTACAAAGTTATAGACATTTGTCAACTCTATATGAAAGGGCCACGTACGCAGGTATTCCGTACTTCTTCAAAGAAGCCCCATTTTAATTTAGAACCCAGTATAATTTCTTATCTGATTTTAATCTTGAATTGTCTGTCTTTAAAGTTTTATGTTACTGTTGCCGGCTCGCACCGCTCACCTCCTGTGCCTGCTAGCTCGTGCTGGCTTGTGCCTCTACCTTTTCCCTCCGCAGGGATGTATGACCGCGCCCCCGGAAGCTCACCCTGCACTTATCCTAACATGGGGCCTGGAACCTACGACCTGCAGATTAAAGTTACGCCCATGTCAGCATGTGAAGCGTCCCCATGTTAATTTAAAAAAACACAATAAAAGCGGCTGAAACTTTAAGTGCGCCACCCTGGGGAGAGGGGCTACATTGTAAAAACAAATTATGTAAAACCACATCGCCAAGAGCGCAATTGGCAGGCAGGCCGATAATTACAAATTAAAACTAAAGACTGTTACCGACAGGTTGAGCGATTAGAGATGCAGCTTCTGTGTGAGCCAGGGAATCCACGAGCGCGTTGAGTTTTGGCGCATGCGTAGAATATAAGGCAGCTTAAGAGAGCTGTTTGTATTGCGCATGTGATTAGGATAGGCTGACAAAATATAGTGCAAATGCACCAACTAATCACGGGCCAAACAAGCATTGAAAATGCAATAGGACTCTGATTTACCCGAGTCCTGTTGCTTTAGGGAGGGGCTGCGTTAAAAAAAGTTACAACTTCGGGAGGGAACGGGGAAAGACAGGGAACCAAAATTGTTTTAATAGTAAAGGGGCTGATAGCCTCGGAAGAGGAAAAATTACGGCATAGCAGTCAGGAGGTGGGACAAAAACACCAAAAACCAATGAAAATGCAGGATTTTTCATTACAGCCAATAAAATGTGTGGCCGCAAAGTGGGCGGAGCTTCCCCCCACTATACTGTATACAGCATTTCTCGCCGAGACAGCGCATGTGCTGCTTAAGCAAAACCTAAAAATGGTTCCAGGGCTGAGTTCTTCATGAGCTGTGACAATCTAGCCCATAAGGGCCACAGAGCTGGGTGTTCAGATGATACCCTTGATGGACAAGAGTTTATAAGAGGTGCAAAGGTCCTGCTCAAGTCATTCAATGTCCTGCATACTGATGCTTAGCGAAGACTGGAGAAATTACCACATTGTTCAAGGCAGCTAAGGCAAAATTAAAGAGTTTGCCTGGTAGAGTGGCAGGTGTAGAACAGTCACTAGGGACCATATGGACATGTCTTGCTGCTTTACAATGCCTGAGGCAAACTCTTCTCTGGAGACAATGGGGTGGCTGGATGGCAATTAAGTCTGTTCTAAAGATTCACATGACACGTGAAGTACTAGATAACCTGCACACAGGGACACCTACATATAGTGTAAAGCAAATGGATGTATAAACAGTGGGATAGGCATGTTCAGGAGCCTGGAGCGCATAGACATATAGTAAAAGCGGTTATTTAGTCTTGTGATCTTGAGAAGATTTGCGGCAGTAGGGTACATGGTAATGCAGCAGGAGGGGATTGGAGAACATGATCAGACATTTGTGAGGAGACATGTAATGTATGCAAACTGGGCCTGTGGATATTAGTACTGAGGAGGCTGTGCACACGGACTCAGGGAGAGGAGTTTGGAAGTTTCAGTCTCCTAATTTTGCAAAGAAAGGCGCTTACAACCTGTGGATAAATTGCATGGGATACATAGAGACATATCCTGAGTGTCCCTTCCACAATACCCACAGACAATATATTAGACATAATAAAGGCCACCTCACATGCTTTGGACACTGAGAGGAGCAAACTGGGGCTCCCTGATATGGCAGCATACACACTCACTACCAGGAGGTTGTCTGCTAATTCTGGGATAGGCTGTAATGTAATGCTGTGTTGGAGTCAAAGATGGTGAAAGTTAGAAATCTGAGCAGTGGTGGTTCCTTCATAATGGGTGATTGAACTAGACCCTACCAATTGTGACAAAAGTGTTGTCATCAGTGATGTCATTTGAGATGTCATCAGTGATGTCATGAGTGATGTCACTGACCATGCCATGAGTGATGTCACTGACCATGCCATGAGTGATCTAATATGTGACGTCATCAGCAATGGATTGCGGGCACGTGAGTTATAGTTAGCTGAACTACCTATAACGGGGAAATTTCAATGGTTTTGTATGAGTGAAATGTCCAGCTAACTATAAGATGTGTGAAACCTATGGTTTTTTCAGTGAATTTCTAAGGTTTTTTAAATGCTAATTCCTAACTATAACGTGGCTGAAACCTATGTTTTTTTCAGTGAATTTCAAAGGTTTTGTAAATGAAAATTTTTAAATGTATTAATTGTTATATTTTTTATACTGATTTACTACATTGTTTTAAGCTATTTATTTTTAGATATTTTATTTTTTAAATTACATTACATATTTTTAATATAAATTGAAAAAATTGTTTTAAAAAATATATATATATCCAACGCTTGTTTGACGGCCACTGATGCTTTAAGTGGCAAAGACATGTCATGCATGGAGGCTATGGAATCTGTGAGAACTGAGATGGAATCTGTGCAGACAACAGATATGGATATGGTGCAGAGGGCTGCAATACAGGGGATTGAACAGGAGAGGGAAGAAAGTCAATTCAAATCCCCCTCTACATTCATCCCTCAATCACCATGGGACGCAATCGATGCCTTTACAGAAGCCATGACCATGGATCTGATCAAGCATAGGAAAGCAACCAGCCCGAACACATGCAACATCACAATGGCACAGAACAAGGCCTTGCAAGATCTTATGGCCGATAAAGAAATCCTCATAAAACCCTGGGACAAGGGAGGGAATGTCGTCTTGCTGTCCAGAGACAATTACCAACAAGAGGCCATTAGGCAACTCTCTGACAATAAATATTATACCATCACCACAAAGGAAGCATATGAATCCAGCATCAGGGAATACGATAACCTGATTCGAAAATGGTATAATCTGAGTATGCTAGGAAACGACGAACACCTCTTTTTACGCAGCAATAATACAATGATACCAACATTCTATCATTTGCCAAAGCTGCATAAAAACAGTATTTCTCCACCGGGCCGTCCCATTGTTGCCTCAATTGACGGACTAACTGAGAACATGTCTAAATTCATTGACAACATCATTTTTCCCTTGGTTATGAACTTGAAATCTTATATTCAAGACACTAAAGACTTTCTGAATAAAGTGGCAGATATGGGCTGGAGATCGGATTATCTATTTCTTGTGATGGATATCACCAGCCTATATACCATCATAGACCATGCACACGGTCTAGCAGCCGTTAGATATTACTTGGACAACCGTCAGATCCGTTTTGCACAACACAATGTGATGATTCTCGAGTTTATACAATTTTGTTTGACTCACAATATATTCCTCTTTGAGGATAAACTTTACAGACAGACCTCTGGCACGGCGATGGGCACCTGCTTTGCCCCCAGCGACGCGAACCTCTTCGTTGGCTGGTGGGAGGAGCAGGTGCCCAGGAGCTGTAAGATAGATCTTGATACTGGGAGGGTGGTACACTGGTACCGCTACATCTATGATCTTTTCATCGTATGGCAGGGTACGAGGAAAACGGTGGAGAAGTATATTGAATGCCTCAATGATAATCACTTCAACGTACACCTATCAGGGACAATTAGTGGAGTGGCAGCCAACTACTTGGACCTACGGGAGTACATTGAAAATGGGCAAGTCCATACTTCGCTATACAGGAAGGAGACAGCGGGCAACTCCATCCTCTTCGCAAAAAGTGGCCACCCTCCCAAACTCATCGAGAGTATCCCCTATGGGCAACTCTTAAGGATTAAAAGAAACAGCACACAGGGCCGGGAATTTGAGGCGGCTGCCTTAGATTGCCTGGACCATTTTCGTCTCAGAGACTATGACGAAACATTATTGCAGAACACTTTGACAAGAGTGAAGAAGATCCCCAGAGCGGACCTACTTAAAATGAGGCCCGTCGCCACCAATAACGCAGAGCAGGGCAAATTTAGAATGATAACACCTTACTCTTTGGGAGCCAGCAATCTAATAGCAATGATGCGCAAAAATTGGCACATCCTGTTGACTGACGGTGTGCTAAGAGATGATCTGCCACCATATCCACTGGTGACTTTTAGCAAAGCTAGGTCACTCGGGGATATGCTGGTGCATAGCCATCTAGAGGTACCTACGCCAAAGCCTAGCACTCTTAAGGGAATTAGTGGGTTCTATCCCTGTGGGAACTGCAAGGCGTGTGCAACTAGCCAGAGGGTACTGCACTATGATATCCCAGATGCAGGGAGGACCAACAAAATACTTAAATTCATCACATGCAGCACCATCTATGTAGTGTATTGTTTAGTATGCCCATGTGGTCTGCGCTACATCGGTAGCACCATCAACCAGCTTAAGCTGAGAGTGTTAGAACACCTCCGGGCTATAGATAGGGTAGATCCTTCCTACACAGTAGCCCGGCACTTCGCAGAGTACCACAAAAAAGATAGGAACAAATTACAATTCTTTGGGTTGGATTACGTTCCGCACAATCCACGAGGTGGTGACAGATTAAGACGGTTGACACGCCTGGAATCTAGGTACATCATAGACTTGTCTACCAAGTATCCAAAGGGTTTAAACAGCGGGGAGGAAATGGCAGTCCATTTAGGAAAATGAAATGTACTTACTATATTAGATCTATATTACTGCCTATCCACACCTAAGAGATGCCCTACAAATGCGTGACAGTATTGAAACCTCGACTGTAATTCAATGCTTAGATAATTTAATCAGATTAATCATGTCTTGATAAAGTGCTTTAGATGATCACTTCTAGGATGAACCTGTATATATTATATGAACTTTCTCCATATTTAGATTTTTCTGCGTTACCTTACTGTATTGTATCTTATTCCTTCTTTCTCTATATCATCATCATTTTTCCATTCAGTTTTCTTCTATTTCTACTCTTCCTGTGACAGGGGACTTGTTGGTTTGCTAACACGGTTTATATATTGCTATTGCAATTAAGTATTACATCTATATAAAGTTTTTCTGCTTATGAATATAACACCAGGCATACATATTGGTATTATTTGTATGGTACATGTTTTTCAAGAGATATACGCCGATCCACGGCTTTATGTTATGAAATTGTACACTTGATTTACAAATGCCCTTTTCATTTTCGCCATTTTACTGATTTATAACAGCATTTTGTTAGGGTTCTCATTTAGGGAAATCCGTTCCAATATGGCGCTTCTATTAGCTTCGGCTGGGCTGGTCCCTTGTCCCTGTTTACCATCGCAACACAACTTTATTTAGGAGCATTGTGTTCATGTGGTCAGTAACACTGACGAAGGCTAACGCCGAAACGCGTTTGTTTGCTTGCAATTAAAAAGTTTTTACTGCTACCCCCGGAGTGTTGTGTTCCTTTCCGACAGGAGGGATTTTGAGCGTTATATATATATATATATATATATATATATATATATATATATATATATATATTACCTACTGGCGGTCGCCAGTAGGTAGTTATAGTTAGGATTTTTTTCAATGTTAAATCTCAAAATTCTATTTGGAATAACTTTGGCGCCGGTTGACGAATCTGCCTGAAAATTTCCTGAAAATGGCCTCGCGGCGTTCCGGTCCATCCCTGAAAGTTTGGGGGGGATACGTCAAGCGGGGGGTGAGATAAAAGGGGGGTCCCAAAACACGTTTTCCCCATGTTAATTTCCATAGGGCGGTCGATTTCACTTTTAGCCCGAACGGCTGAATGGATTTCCACGAAACTTGGCAAAATTGTAGGGACTGGTAGCCCGATGTGCCTTTGCTATGTCTCAAGATATGTGCTTCAGTGGATTTTGAGAAATTTAGGTTCAAAAAAATATATATATCTGTAGCCGCGCTCCGGTACGCGCACCGGGGAGCGCACCGGGCGCGACACGCGACTTGCGCGCAGAAAGCTGATTGGCTCTCAGTTGTCTGTAAACATTCTAAACAGTCCGGAGCGGCCGCCATCTTGTCTATCGGTAAAATCTAGTCATAAGAGGTGGCAAAAACAAAGGGGGGAATTGACCATAAGGGGGTAGGGTAGACCCCCCCTGACCCCCTAGGTTTGATATGGGGGCTATAAAAGGGCCCCGCGGGGCATTTAAAATATTTTTTTTTTTTCGTTTTGCGCGGGGGAAGCGCCCGGTGCGCGCACCGGGGAGCGGCCCTGGGAGCGTACTATGAGGAAAAAAGGTGACAGAGTTTTAAAAAAATGAAGTTTTGATTTAGAAATTGGAGGTAGTTCTAAAAAGAACTTTTTTTTTTCTTCTTTTTGTTGTTTTATATTTTTTTTCTGTTTTTTGAACTTTTTGAACTTTTTTTGGCTTTTCAAAACAGTTTTATATTTTTTTTGTATTTTTTTAGGGGGAGAAACAAAAAAAGGGAATTGAAACTGGCTCAACTGGAGCAAAAAAACAAAAAACCCAAAAAATTACTTCTTTTTGGGGCACTTGTGATTATCACCTGCAAGGACGATGAGCTTAACGCTTTTTTTGCCATAGGCGATAAGCTTGCCACATGCAGAACAAGTGATTTTAAAATCAGCAAATCTCGGCTGAATGCAAGGCATCACCTCGGATGTTTCTGGTTCTGATGAAGTGGGTTGGTTTCTTTGGGAGGGGGTCCTTGATGACTGGGGGAGGTTACTGGCCAGTTCCCTGAACTCTGCACGAGAGTAGTTGTTTGGGTGCTTTCTGGTCATGTGCCGAATCATGGTATAGTTACCAAAAGAATATTTTTTGTTTGGGTTGCCCCGTGAAAGTTCATCATTGCAGATGAGGCAAGTCACCTTGGGCGCATTCACCTTTTTTTCCCCCTCTGGGATTGAAAAAAACTGCCATACAATGTGTGGTTTGGGTTTGTAAGGTGTATTTTCTTCTGGCAGCCATCTTCTTCTCCCCTCCTCCTCTTCCTCTTCCTCCTCCTCCTGTTCTTGACCACCAATATAATTTGGAGCTGGTCCTCTTGGTGGTTGTGGTGGGGCAGATGCACCAGCTGATGCTACTACTGAAGCCATTATTTGGAGCAAAAAAGTAGAGAGAGCAACAAACAGGTCTTCCTCAGTCAAAGGACAAAGTCAGAATAAGGAAAAAAGGTGGGGTCTTTCATCATTTAGAAAAAAAAACTGTCCTGAACCAATGAGAAGTGTTATTTTCAGGTCACAAGACCAGGGGCTTCATCATTATGAAACTAAAACTGTTATGAACCAATGAAAAGTGTTATTTTCTGCTCACATGACCCGACGCGCTTACGCTACGCGCCCGGGGCGCGCCCGGGGGCGCGCCCCGGGTCGCGCAGCCTAAGCGCGTCGGAAGTTTACGTTGTGCGATCGTATTCGCTCGAGTACTTCCGGGTGCGCTTACGCCGTGCGTATCACGCGGTCGCGGCTACGCGATACGTCACGATCATGTTTTCGTTTGCGATATTGGCGCTCACGGGACGCTCCCCGGAGCGCGCCCTGGGGCGCTTTTCAGAAATACGCTTTTCGGGGCGCTCCCCGGGGCGCGCTCCGGGAGCGCTCCCCCCAAAAATTAAAAAAAAAAAAATGGGATAATTGTAGGGACAGGTAGCCCTATTCTGAAGTGGTTTGTAAAAAAATTAACTTTAGAAAAATATGTATTGTGCTACATTGGGCTTAATATATGTTAGAGCCAAAATGTAGCCCAAATGTAGCCCAAAGTAGCCCAATGTAGCCCAAAGATGGCCACCAGAGACCAAAAATTGTAAATGTAGCCCAAATTTCAACTAGATGTAGCCCAACTGTAGCCCAATGACAGAATGTACCAGAGTGTTAAAAAGAACAACTAGAGTGCTAACAGTCTTATTTATAAAGTGAAACTTATAGTTAGGAATTAGCATTAACAAAACCTATGAAATTCACTGAAAAAACCATAGGTTTCACACCAGTTATAGTTAGGAATTAGCATTTAAAAAACCTATGAAATTCACTGAAAAAACCATAGGTTTCACACCGGTTATAGTTAGGAATTAGCATTTAAAAAACCTATTAAATTCACTGAAAAAACCATAGGTTTCACACCAGTTATAGTTAGCTGGAAATTTTACTGATATAAAACCATTGAAATTCCCACGTTATAGTTAGTCGGACTCACTATAACTTGCGCGTGCAATGCACTGCTGATGACATCACATATTACATCACTCATGACATGGTCAGTGACATCACTCATGACATCACTGATGACACCATCCAGTGAATATGTGTCTTTCTGAAAAATAAATATTAGTGAGTTATGTTTAAATATTTAAATACATATATTAGTGTTTCACTTTGTGTATAAGTGGCTACATGTGTTGATAAGTAGCTACATGCGTATGTATATGGGTTATTTGATATTTTTATTAGTATCAGTATGAGTGTCTATATGGTTTGGTGGGGGTATTACTTAGCACATAGATGCATGAGTGACTGACTCTTTGTTTGTATGTGTTTTGAAGACAGCATATGTACAGGACTGTATGGGTGGATGAGTGTCTATATGTGTTTGTTAGTGAGTGAATGACTGTCTCACTAGTGTCTTTATCAGTAACTACATATGTTTTAATCTAGTATATATGAATATTGATGTATATAAGTGAGTATATGTGAGAGTAAGAGATTGTAAGATTTCCTGTTTAAATAAGTATGTGTTTCTATAAGTGATTGTTTAAGAGAATAAATATGTGTAATTTTCAATAGAAGTAAGGTGGAAGTGTGTGTATAACTCTATATTCAAATAAATGGTTGTTCAATAGTTTATTTGCACATGTGAATATGTGTGTGAGTAACTTTTGGATGAATGTCGGTGTGTAACAGGATGTATAGGTGTATCTCTTCATATGATGAGTGAGTATATGTATGAGTGACTATATAGAACTGTTGGTGAATGAGTGGATGTGTATATAGATAGTGGAAGTACAGAATTGCTTGTTGTAACTGATATAGGTATGTCCATTTTTTAAAAATTTCAGTTTCTATTTTTGAATATGTGTCTCAAGGGTTACTTTACACTGAGAGGAGGTCTGTCACTGTGTCACAAGGATGGTGTCATCAGTGATGTCATGAGTGATGTCACTGACCATGCCATGAGTGATGTAATATGTGATGTCATCAGCAGTGCATTGCACGCGCAAGTTATAGTGAGTCCGACTAACTATAACGTGGGAATTTCAATGGTTTTATATCAGTAAAATTTCCAGCTAACTATAACTGGTGTGAAACCTATGGTTTTTTCAGTGAATTTAATAGGTTTTTTAAATGCTAATTCCTAACTATAACCGGTGTGAAACCTATGGTTTTTTCAGTGAATATATATATATATATATATATATATATATATATATATATATATATATATATATATATATATATATATATATATATATATATATGTGTGTGTGTGTGTGTGTGTGTGTGTGTGGGTGTGTGTGTATGAGGAGAAGAACCCCTTTAATGCAACTTTAAAAGGCGTCTTACCTGCAACATGGATAGAGAGCATTATCGTACCCATTTTTAACAGTGATGGGTTGGATACTGTTAGAATGACTCGAAAACTGGGCAATCAAATGTAATATCTTACTGGATGCTCAGTATGGATTCAGAAGAGGTATTGGTACAGTTGAATATACCTGAATTTAGATTTACTAATAGGAAAATACACCCTAGTAAAGGAAGGAGCATTATACTTGTGCTTTGTAGACCTAACCAGTGCTTTTGACCTGGTTAACCATCAAACATTATGGCAAACTTTAAATGAACAAGGCGCACCCATAGAAATGATTAATTACCTGTGCCAAATATATAATTTTTTAATTGCCAGGGTACGCTATGGAAAAACGGGAGAATGTACTTCAGCTTTTAGAGTCACATGTGGCATAAGACAAGGTTGTGTCTTAGCGCCTTTTTATTTTCTCTTTATATTAATAGTGTAGACTCTATTTTACAATCATTACCAGCAGATGCACCAAAAGTGGGTATGCGCCCGATACCAGTCCTCTTATATGCTGACGCCGCTGTCCTAATTTCTAGGACACAAACGGGCTGCAACTTTTAATTGATAACTTTGTTAAATTCATGTCTGATAAAAGCTTACAGTTAAATTAAAAAAAAAACTTTTGTGATGACTTGTGGAAAAAATAAACCTAAGAACAAACCACATCAAGTTCAGGAGGTGGTCATAAATAGAGTTTCTACCTTTTCATATTTAGGAATGCTTTTTAGGAATACAGGCCGGTGGAATTTGCACATTAAATTGAACAGCATGAAGTTTTGAAAAGTGACAGAAAGTATTTTTAGATTTGCCACCAAATTAGGTAACAAGCCCATACGATAAATTCTAGCCCTTTATCGGAGCAAGTGTATTACTGGGGTTTGCTATGGGGCTGTAATCTGGGGGAGAGCATCTATTGTCACACTACAAACTCAAGAAGGTACATTTCTAAAAGAGTATTAGCGGTCCCCAAGCTACAGCAAATCACATAGTATATAAAGAGCTACTGGCCCCACTTTTAAGCGACACAATAAATTTAGCCGGCTTGTTCCTGTGACAAAGGATATGGTTTAAGGATGAATCCAAATTTTCGAAAGAAATTATAATGGATTGTTTGAAACTCGATTGTAACAGTAACATCGCATGGCTGGAGCATATCTCAAAAATAGTAACTTGCTGTAGAATTGACCTCGATTATGAGAATCCCTCGAACATCCAAGATATTAGTAAAAGAGCTTTGAAGGCCAGTTACCTTAAATTTGTAGAAAATGATAGAGATAGAGTTGATAGTTTAAAAGGAAGGGTTGTCTCCTATCATGAACGGGTGGTTGTGTCTGGCTTTCCCACATAAGGTATGTCCAATGACTGGAGGTCCCCGCTCTGTGTGGATGTGTAGGTCTTAAGTTGTGTCCAGTTAGTGTCTGATGATGGCAAAGTGGTGTAGACTTGGAAAATCATATTTCACAGGTTGTTTTTTACCGTGGGACTCACAGGCTATTACATTAACTGCCTTTGTGGGTGCACATATTATCAGAGGTTTCTTCAGTGCTCAAGGGGCCACTATCACTTCAGACAAATACATGTATTGAAGGAAATCTGAGGCTTTAGCACCAGGAAAGCTCCTGATAATGCAAAAATAATAGCATCAAAACACTGAGATGGTATTCTCCAAGTAATCAAATCTTTTCCATGCAAAGGAAAACAACAATTCATGCAATTCCAATTTCTGACAGACTTACTGCTCAAATTAAAATCCTCAGAACAGGGCAAAGATACTGCTGGGGATAGAGGCAATATACAGAATGTTTTGGTTGCTTCTTTCCCAGCATATTTGCCAGATGTTGGATTGTGAGTGGAAGGTAAATGAACAAAAGCTGTGATGCAAAGTTTTGCTAAACCAAGAATTCCTACTGCATTTTTGTTTTATATGTGCTTAGTTGTTCATGTTATTTAATTGTTGAAGAAGCAGATTATATGTGCCTTTTAACCCATGACAAAATAGTGGTGCTGGCAAATTAGAGATAATTCTGGGCCTCAAAGAGTGTAACTATGGCATTTAGAAGGTAGACAAACCATGAGATAATGATGGCCCTACAATACTAGAGTGTATTTTTGCATATGGCTTACCCTGGGCATAAGACAGCACCATATGTTGGTACTGGCATATTTTACATATTTTATTTTGCATAAAGGGCCACCCATAGTATATGGGTGGCACCCTGGCAAAATTCTGGGATTGCCCAACTTGAGGTAATTCTTAACATTTTAGTGATGGTAACTCATTGCACATTTAGAAACAATTGTGCCAGCTCTTGCTAAGTAATAGAAAGTTTCATAAGTGCCCTCTGGCTTATATCATTTTTATGTGAATAGTAGGTTTCAAAATTCACTATTTTTTAAAGATCTTCTTAGGGTAGAACCCTCCCCAAACCATGCTCTGCTTGACGACATGATGTTCACTTCACTCACTCTCTGGCATTTGGAGCAAATAATACACCCCACCACTTTCAAGGATCACCAGCTGCCACTGGCTTTGGTCTACCCTGATCTGACCTAAAACTATATTCTACAACTCCCAGGGCCAGATGTAGGTAATCCTAATTTACCGATTCTAAAATACCAAATTTTACCGATTTGGTATTTTAGAATTGGTAAATGCTATGTAGGAAATAATTCGTTAAGTATTACCGAATCGGTACGATTTGGTATTTACCAAATCGGTATTTACCGATTCGATAATTCCCATTCATTCCTATGGGCCTGGAGACCCATAGGAATGAATGGGATTTACCGAATCGGTAAATACTGATTCGGTAATGGGGGAACATATTCAAGGGTGGCAGGGTGTCACATTGACACCCTGTTGCACCCCTGAATCATGCATGTGTGCACATGTGGCACACATACATGCCCTAAGGGCATGTATGTCTGCCACATGGCACTTTTGGAAATGCACAAAAATGCTTTTCCAAAGGTTTTCAATATTTACCACCAGCTTTTAGTTGGTGGTAAATACCAAATTCTTAACTATGCAATTCACTCATTTGAGTGCTGCCTACATTGCAGATTCAGTAATTTACCGATTCGGTATTTAAAGGAATCAGTAATTTACCGATTCCTTAAAATACTGATTCAGTAAATTACCGAATCTGTAAATTGGCCACCTACATCTCAAAAGTCTAATACTGGTCGATAACAGCAGAAATTCGGTTATTTCGGCCGTTACCGACCGGTATTAGGTTACCTACATCTGGCCCAACGTAATTTATAGAAATGTATAGCTAGATAACTGGGGTATAACAATTGGTTCCTTCACTTTTTCCAGGAATGGGAGTCCTGCAATAAGCATATTGCTAGCTAAATCAACAGGGTCCAGGGTATGTTTGCTCAGTAAAAAAGTATACTGGAATTATTTGATTTGGTGACATGATGTGTGGAAGGTTATTGCTGTATAATTTCTGGAATGTGCTTCCTTTCTTTTAGGCCAAATGCTTTCAAATGGAGCTATTACTAGTAAGTGAAGAGTTATAAACCATAATAAAATACTTTACAATCCAAGCTCAGGCTTTGATTATTAGGGTTTGGTGAAGAATCTCAGCATTTACACTCTACAAATCTTTAAAATGATACCTAAAGATTGCTTAATGGAACACTTTGACTTGGACGTACAGAGCACTGGATAAACAGAAATGTCTTATTTTGAACATGACTTTGATAATGAGTTGGTGAAGTAAGTGGACGATTGAACTTGAAGGACCACAAATGGTGTAGAAGGGTGCAGGTGTAATATAATTCTAGACACACATAGCAGATGATAAAGTCCCTGAGAATCATCATTACAGTCCATGATCAATTGAGTGGTTACCAGGGGGCATATTTACAAGCCCCTTGCATCACATCACTTTTCCCATGTTAAGTGACGCAAAAGTGGTGCAAGGGGCTTGTAAATCTGCCCCCAGGTTGGTAAGATCTTTGCTGAAGCTCTTACAGACCCCCAGTGGTCTACATGGTATGGCAGTAGTAAGTGCTATTTTTAGTGCTACAATAGTTTGCATTCCACCGGTTCAGAAATGGGATTGCTAGTAAGATTGATGGCTAGGCTGTCAATTAATTTTCGGTATCATTATTAATATCTCCAAGTACGTTAAACACATCATAGATATGTGCAACTATTGAATGGGTGTTGTTACTGATAGCATGTATAAACTCAGCCACTGCATAGCGTTGTCATCTTTCCATATACCCAGGTATTTCAATGTTTTCATGGTCTGCTGTGAAGGAAGATGATTATCATGGTTTGAACTGTTAAAGTTGGCAATTGTCAATTCGTAGGAATTTTTGTGATAGGCATTCAAAGCACAATTTATACCTTGGTCAGGTTGACAATGGTAAATGTGACCTACAGAGGACATTTCTTCAGGGTACATAGCTAACTTTGGACTTCTCATGTTGTCATACTGTTATCATGCCTACAATGTTTAGTTGTGACTGGTTTCTTTTCAGAGGGGCACAATAAACAGAAATTTCTTCCCACCAGAGGAGGCTGTGATATCATGATCATCAGGCGTCTCTGAGTATTTGTCTTGTGTACTCTCAAGCTCCTGATATATGCTATAAAGGTATTTTCCTTTTTGGTGGGACATAATTGTCGGACTTCTAGAGATGCAATATCTCACCTCTGTGTACCCTACCAATTGTGTTGGTTATATGTATGGGAAATGTTCTCTTCTCTTGAAAGGGTTGGTATGAGAAATGACATCTTACATATGTCCAAGGGGGTCACAGCATGACTGTAATCTTACTAAATGAGACCTGTGTACACTATTAGATTCATCAAGTATACTCACTATTTATTTTCTAGTCATTCATGGACACATGAGTAAGAGCTTAAAAAATAGAATTTGTATTGGGAAATGACCCAGACTTGTTTCAGTAGAAGATCCATGCATGACAACGTCTGAGTTATGTACCCCGTAACATTCATCAACAGATATTTATTTAATGTTGTTAGTGACCACTTAGATTCATGTCCGTACACTGAAATGCTCGCAAACATTAACTCAACCAATATTTTTATTATTGTGTTACAGCCGACAGTGTGTTGGGTCCTGTCATTGACCCAACTGGCCCAACATGTGAACGCTTAGATGTGGAATACCACTTGGCTCATTTATGGTTCCAGATTGATTCTAAAAGACTTAATGGTGACACTGAAGAATTACCTGTTCGCTTAATGCAAATGCTGTGAAAGTAGTTCCAAGAAATCTGAACTGTGGGCCACAGCTGGAGCTAATGATTGGTTGACCGTAACATGAGCTGTATAGAACAAAGAAGAATTGCAGCACTGTACTGAAGTAGAGTGGTAAAGTCATATGGCCTATATACAAAGTGTTTTAATGGTCACAAACCCTGGGATTCTGTAAATCAAATAATATGTGACCACACAACCACTTTTTGAAATGTACAAAACCCAATTAATGATTTGGAAAACAATAAGGAATTGGTATTTGGAAGAGATGTGTTTAGGGTGTTCCTTCCAAATACTCATTATTATGATATGTATTGATGTTTTGAGAAGAAATTCGGTCAGAAAACATTCATATTTTACCACTATCTCAAAGTAGGTGGTAACCCATTTGCAAATAAGAAGGGGTCACCTAGGGACCCATTCCCCTTTGTGAATATTGGCAAAAACGTATTTTAGTAATAGGCCGGTGTCTATAGGTCCATAGGACCACTGCCTATTTCTAAAAAAAGGTTTGTGTAAAATATTGTTTTTAAACACATTCCTTTTTCCTTTAGGAAAATTGGACTACATTTAAAAAAATCACTGTATTTAAAAGCAATCACTAACATACCAGTTCTCTGACCCCATCAGATCACCAATCCTGTGATTGTGACTAATTTGTGACAGATCTCATGAACATTGATGAGGTAGGTTGAATTGTGACCTAGTACGTTTCTGTGAACAGACCTATTAGTGCAAAGGGCAGTTCACAAAATCAAAAATGATTCGGTAAAAGTGGATGCGCAATTTACGACCACTTTTACCATCAAATCTTTGCACATGATGCCAAAAAATCTTAGGTATTTTTTTTAAACTACACTCTTCACTTACTGCTAACAACAAATATTTTAATGTTGTGCTTTGGATTTGTTGCTTTCCATTCTTTTCTTTGTCCGTCATGGACCTGGAGCATAGCTCTTTCACCATCTTTTTCACTTGTGGCTGTCTTGTATCTCCACATAGGTGACTGACTAGGGAGATGTTCTTTTTGTCCTATTTCATATTTTAGCACTCCCTGGGACTGGATGTCTTGTGTTTTCATCATTTTCACTACTTACATTTTTTTCTGAACCCTGGTGCATTTACATCCTATTGTTTGTGTTAATGTTATAGTGCTATTTTTGTTTCTACATTCTGCGATCCATTTTTTTTCTCCTTCATAATTTTAATTTTTCAGTTTCTTTACAATTCTGCCCAGTCCCTGGTGCATGCTCTGCCAGTTCCCTGATGGGTGTGCATCCTTTTGTTAATGCTATTGCGTTTTTCATTTCTCCATTCAGCTTTTTATTTTTGTTTCTTTTAATATTCATGTTTTTTTCTGTTTCTTGAACTAGCGATTCAATGTTTTGGTTATATTTAATCCCCATTGATTTTGATCCAGGCTCCGGTGTGTACGTCCTTTTGTTTGCGTTATTATACATTTTGTATGGTATGGCTTATTAGTGTAGACATTTATGTTAGAATCACCAGGACAGGTGATTTGGATCTGGCCTCATGCTTGTAGCCAGGAGTACATGATTTGATTTGGCAGACGTTCCTTGCTTCCACAAAAAAGTGCTTGCTCTCTGCAGCTGTGATCATTTTGTTTATTTATGCAGCTGCCTCAGCTTGAACTTTCAGGAGCACACACATGACATAGTAATTGTAAGGATGTTAAAGTGTCTCAGATAACTAGCGAATGTACTGTATTTTTCTCAGGCAGCAGCGTGAGGATTTTTAGGTCTGGCTTGACAGTACAACTGCTACTTGACCTTATGTGATCAACAAAAGAAACTTTTAAGCCACCTACTCTGAGAGGAGCTTGGGCTCCACTTACATGTTGATCTCCATGAGTAGAGGACTACATTGGGCCAAAGTTTTGTGCTTCCACTAAAAAGACTGCATGTATTTAAAAAAATGGATTGTGGCAAGGTTTATACTTAATGCAGCAGGACTGAGTTGTTGGTTATAACGGCAAGCCATGGATGTGGGCCTGTCTGTTTATTATGAAATGCTATGATAAAGGCACTAGGTCTACCATATCTATTGTGAAAAGCATATGTTAAAGTCAGTAGGCATTTAGGTGTGAAGTGTTATTACTCTGAATTGAAGCCCACAGATATAGCACCATAAACAATTATACACTGTGCATTACAAGTAAATGGGCAGCAAAACACCCTTAACAGTTTTAACATCAGGAAAGGAGTAACATGCAGCACATTGTATTTCCAGAATAAGGATTCTGCTAAGAAAGCCATGGGCTTGTGACAGCAGTATAAATTTGATATTAGCTACAAAAAGCATTTAAGCATGTTAACATTATCGAGAAACAAAAGCTTCAGCAGCATATATAAAAGAAGGCAGGCGAAAGTTTGCAGCACTGCACTTAATCTCACTCATGGCAAGGGATGTTTTAAATGCAAAAACAATAGTTGATGGACAGAATGCAAAACAATGTCATACATTCACCCCAGTACAGAGATCTGGGCCTAAATCCATCGTTTTTTTGCTCACACTGCCATTCCAGTTTGAACCCAGCCATATGCAAATCAGTCTTGACCCTGTGCCCCATGGGAACAGTCCAGCCCGAACTGCCAAGCCACGTCCTCCCTGGACTGGAAACAAGCATCCAAGGACCGGTTTCGGGCTTTTGGCTCTCATCAGCCTGGAAAGCTTGATTCCAGTGGCATGGAGAGCACGGGACTCACGTCTGAGCATACCCGTCCCACTCGGGGTGACAAATGCAAAAAAAACAGTTGGACAGAATGCAGAACAATGTCATACATTCACCCCAGTACAGAGATCTGGGTCTAAATCCATCTTTTTTTGCTCACCATGCCATTCCAGTTTGAACTTAGCCATATGCAAATCAGTCTTGACCCTGTGCCTCATGGGAACAGTCCAGCCCGAATGCCAAGCCAGGTCCTCCCTGGACTGGAAACATTTAAGCATGTTAACATTATCGAGAAACAATAGCTTCAGCAGCATATATAAAAGAAGGCAGGCGAAAGTATGCAGCACTGCACTTAATCTCACTCATGGCAAGAGACGTTTTAAGGCATAGACAAACTGGGCAATCGCCCAGGGCCCCACTTTTCAAGGGACCCCCTGGTAAAGTGATATTTCACCTGCTCAACCAAACCTTTGTCAATGTATCAGACTGTCTCTCTGCCTCTTAAATTCTGTGCTCAGTGTCCTTTTTAGGAATTATGGAGTCCCAGGGAACACTTTCCAATGTTTTTGTGTGAAAGTTAAAGTATAATTCAAGATTTTTTTGGCATCATCTAGGCTTGAATTAGCACAAAGTAGGTAATGAAATTAAAATTTGTTCCGAACAAGGGTGCCCCAAATATTTCTTGCCCTAGGCCCGAAAATCCTGCAGGTTACACTGCTCATGGCATCTTTACATTGTAATTTGACATAGAGAAAAATTCTTTACATTTTTAAATTCATGCAAGCCACTCTAATACATTTACCAACATGCCTCCTTTTTAACCATGGATGGCGTCCTTTCTCATCCTCAAATTATGATTTGTTTCTCTTTAGTTTCTGATAGTGTGTGTCAGCTTGTTTTTTTGTTGGTGTTTAATTCTTCTTGTTGCTTTAGAGTCATTTCCAGTCCACAGTGTGTGTACCTCCTATTAATCCCTGCCAGGTTCAAGAACTGTTTACAGCCTTTATTTGTTATGTTATTTTTTTCATTTCTTCTTTCAGTAATTCTCTTTCTGATTAGTTTCCATTCTTTCCATTGCTTTAAAGCCCTGTAGTCAGAGGCATGTGTACATTCTATTGTTCCCTGCCAGATCCTGAAAGTGTACACATCATTTATTTGTGTTGCATTGTTTCTTCATCCACTTCAGTCCACACTGAGGGGAGCGCAAATTGTGGACTGCATGTATCATGATGCCGCAAATTATGTATTGTTAGAAATGGAATTTCTGGTTGGCTAAGGCTTGCGCCAAAGCCAGGCAGAAACCACCACTCTAGTCAGGGTAAGGGAGTTACACGCCAAAGATAACCCCTGCTCACCCCCTTGGTAGCTTGGCACGAGAAGTCAGGCTTATCCCGGAGGCCTTTGTTTAAAGCATTTGCGCAACCCACACAGCAACAACATACTAGGCACACCGCAAAAGGAACTCCACACAAGGTTATATCAAAAATAACCTTTGTATTATCATAAAACACATTAGAATAGTAAGCACACAATATACACTGTGCCAACTGGCACTGGGCAATAATTACAGGGGATTATATACACATGACAGGGCCACTTGGATCACTGTCAGAACCATCACTTAGTAAAGATAGTAAATGGAGAACATATAAAAAGCAAAGCACACAACCAGTAATTACTGGCAAACACTGGACTCAGCATCATCCTGTAACATAAATCATATTATGCACAGTATCACATTAGGATTGAAATATATCCTGCTCCACCCTCACAAGCCTAAATATATTGGACCATAACCTCCTAAACATAACTCACCTTAGCAAATACTCTCACTAGCATAAACCACAGTAGAGGATAACTCAAACATAAATACAGTATGCAAAACCTCATAATCATAAACCCTATTTAGAGGCATAAAACAGGGTGCGTAAAACATACTACATAAATCACATTTCCTAGCACCACATCCATCACATTAGGGCCTGGCGCCCTACAAACCTAACAGTCCCCCTGGCCAACTGCCCTTCTCAAAGTGGCTCAAAATGCCCTATGTCCAAAGTGTCAGGGCGGCAGCTAATGCAGCAGAATCCATGTGTGCAATTGTGCAGACCTAAACGTTGAAGCTGGCACTAAGGGCTGCACAGCTGTGGAAGTATGGGGCTTAAAGGTGGTCACTCTGCAGCACAGCTCCTCAGCTGCAGTGGCCCACAATATTCGATAGCGATGATTTTCGTAGTACGGCAAATGCGGGCACTCAGTGGCACAGCTCCTCAGCTGTAGCGGCCCACAATAGCGATAATGATGCCTTTGGTAACACAGGCAAATGCGGGCTCTCAGTGGCAACAGATCCTCAGCTGTGGTGGCCCACAATAGCGATAACGATGCCTTTGGTAACACAGGCAAATGCGGGCTCTCAGTAGTAGTAAATCTTTATTCGATTTTTAGATTTATAAAAACCATAAAAGAGTTCCAACAGATAAATCATTACATTACAGTCAACAGATTAATATTCTATACAATTTGAAACTAAAGGCATTTTTAAAAAAATGAGTTTAGACCAATCAGGGAGTTTTCCAAAACCTCACGTCTTTCATACAGTTTACGATATGTTTGGGTCAAAGATTTACTCTATGTTCGAAAATACATTTTAAAAAGGACGCTATGTATTTACAGACTAATTCTGATTCAATGAATTGCATACGTAACATGGCGGGGCAACATCTTCTTAAGCCCATTTTTCTTAGAAGTGGGATTATCCAAAGTTTACGGTGTGCGGAGTAGAAACTACAAAACAAAAACGTGTGCATAGTGGATTGCTCTGACATATCGTCACATGGGCACAATGTTAGACACTCTTCCCAGTTGTTTTTTGTCGGAAATGCCACCAGTCTATGGAAGATGTTCATTCTGAATCTTGTTAAGAGAAAGCGCTCAAATTGTGAGTCAACATAGGTCAGATAAGGCTCTATCTCCAGGGTGGTCATGATTGCCAGCGAGTGTTGAACCGAAGATTTTCTTGCCTCAGTACAAAATCGTAGCTCTTCCATGTGGCTCAGTGCCCTTTTTTTAGGTCTTTTCTGGAGATTTTGCCAATTGACTCCGGGGCGAAATAGTATTTACTGAGTCCCAGATCTGTGAGAAAGTTCTTTACATACTTTAGCCATTCAATTCTTCCCACATGATCCAACAACATACAGTCTCTTATTATCTGTTTCGATAGGGTATTTGTCGTTGAGATCCAGATACGTCGCCAGACCATGAGCGGTTGTATTTTCGCCAAATCCGCTATATGCGAAATGCCTAACTCCATATGCAATGCATAGATAGATGTACTTCTTGGGAGTGCCAGCAAGAATCTTAAAAAGGTGTTCTGTGCTACCTGTAAAGAGTTGATATTTTTGTGACCCCAGAGTCCGGCCCCATATAATGCAGTGGACTGACATTTAGCTTGGAAAATATGAAGCAATTCTACTGGTGGTCTCTTTCCTAATTTTTGCGAGAATTGTATAAGAGCCGCAATTGCTCGTAGGAACTGGTGCTTTCGGGCTTCTATTGCTGGTTTCCAGTTTATCTTATCGTCCATCATAATGCCAAGGTATGGATATTGGGCAGTTGTTTCGATCCTTTCATTATCCAGGAAAATACCTTTTCCCATTTTTTTCTTCCTTCCTGCCACCATGACGTAGGTCTTTTTTATGTTAATGCGAAGACCCAAAGTTCCCATGAACCTTGCATATCTTTCTAAAGCCTTCTGTAATTCTCGCGATGTTCTTGCGAGAATCACGGCGTCATCCGCGTATAGCAGAGCGGGAATTAGGCGGTTTCTTACTCGCGGAAGAATCTGGCCCCCCCTCAACATCTCAACCTCGAGGCCATTGGTATAGAGGGAAAAAAGAAAGGGGGCCAGGACACAACCCTGCCTAACCCCACGTTCTACTTTAAATGATTCGGACAGTTCGCCTTGTGCTCCAAAGCATACTCTAGCAGAAGCGTCTGTATAGAGTTCTCTCAAGAAGGTTACAAGGGCCTGCTCCATCCCCATCTCCGTGAGGATAGACTATAATTTTGAATGGGAAACGCAGTCGAATGCTGCGGAAAGGTCGACATAAACCATATATAACCTAGCCCGCTTGGCTGAGACGTATTTCCCCATCATCAAAGATAGATTTAAAGCTTGTTCCGTGGTTCCGAAACCCTCTCGGAAGCCAAATTGAATATCAGACAGAATCTCCCTGTCCTCAACCCACTCCTGTAGACGCTGGAGAACCACTCTGCCCAGTACTTTCCCCAGTGAGTCCAGAAGTGAGATTGGACGGTAGCAAGTAACACTCTGTCTTTCGCCCTTCTTAAAGATGGGAACTATAATAGATTGATTCCAAGATTTTAATAGACCACACTTCATAGCGGAATCAAAGACCCTTTTTAAAATTGGGGCCCATAGATCTAAGTTATATTTAAAAAAGTCCACTGGTACCCCATCTGGACCAGGGGCTTTCCCACTTTTACTGGCCGTTACTGCACCAATTACTTCAGTTAATGTAAAAAACAGTGGAATGGGAACAGGATTCGTCTCCTGAATATTACTATTGCTATTTATCCCCCCTATAGAATCTGTTTCTGATTTTTTTCTAAAGATTTTTGAAAAGTGATTTACCCATGTATTTCCATCTATAGCCACCTCTATCGCTGGTTGATTTTTTTTATCAGCTAGAAATGGGGCTCTAATCACTTTCCAGAATACCTCGCTATTTTTACTTAGGGAGCTTTCATGCAGTTGGTTCCACAAGGCTTGTTTCAGTTCTAGTTTCCTTTCCTTGCAGGCTAATCTATATGACCTTCTTAGTCATTTTAATTTTTCCTGATCTCTTGGTTCATTAGAAAGTGCTCTTTTTAGATTTTTGTGGGCCTGTGTGCATTTATGGTTAAACCATCCTTTTTTTGTGTCCCTCTTCCCTTTGTTGTTTATAGTTAACATTTTTTTCACGTTTTCTAGAATTAAATCAAAGTTTTGAAGGACCTCCTCTTCCCCTATGTCTGTGTCTAGGCATTTTAATATGGCCCGGTGAGCCGCACGTACCACCTTAGCTGTTATATCAGCTGGGTCTATCTTTTCCCAGGCCAGAGCATAACCATTCATTTTGGAAAGGTATAGTTTATTCTGCGCAAGAGCAGTCATTATAAGGTGGGGTGAGAGCTGGCCCTGTTCTAAAGATATATTCACACCCAGGGCCGTGTGATCACTTAAGCAGTTTACTAATATTCTAAAATCATTCATTTTACTTGCCAGTGTATTTGTGGCCATGATGTAATCGATGGTCGACTCACATCCTCTCCCAAGGTAAGTTGGTTCCAATCCTCCCTGAGGATTGTTTTCCTCATTTATTATCACTAAACCTAATTCAGAGAGTATTTCATTTAAATAATCTCCTACCAAGGAATGGTTGAAGTGAACTATGTTATCATCTTTGTTCTCTGCTAGGCCACAAATATTTGTGTTAATTTTAGGACAGGGGTGCTGATTAAAGTCCCCTCCCCAAATGATACTCAATGTGCCCATAAGTTTTGTTTGATTTATTTGATAGCTGAGTTTTTGGCAGGGCTCACCAATTATTTTTATCGCCTCTGTGCCAATTAAATTATCATTGTAGTTTACCAGGAGAACAGTCTCCTTCTTCCTGAAAGACAGGATTAGTATTTGATCATTAGAATCTGTATGGAAGACCGTGACTTTTAACCCAGCTATAGTGTTTGCTATATAAGTGACCAAACCTCCCTTTGCCCTTCCATGAGTAGCTGCTATTGCTGGGGAGAAATAGGTTTTGTAGCCCACCAGATGGTGTTCCGAGGTAGCCCAAGTCTCCTGTAAGCAAATAACCCTGTATTCTTTTACAAAGTTTAGGGCACTGTCATCCTCAATCTTAGCACGTAGTCCTGCTATATTCCAATACAAGAGAGAAACCGTCCCACCATTATGTGAATGCGGTGCCTCAATTTGGGAGACTTCCTCTAAGGAGGGTCTATGTGCTGTCGCTTGGCCATATGTCCTTCCGGAGTCTATTATTTCGCCTGATGTATTCTGTGAGTTCCTGGCTTTGCCCAATTCTAGGGATGCTAGATTAGGAGGTACATGCCGGTGATCATGTGCTATCATTTCCTCTTTTCTCTTATTCTCCATTTTTTCAACCCCTCTTATATTAATAGTCTCTATAGGATTCAATTTTTTTTTAGGACTCTCACCCCCATTTATATTCGAGGTGAGTCAGTCCACCCCATCTAACCCATAAAGCATTGAAAAACGATTGGAAGTGGGGAAATTAAATCCCTGTTGTACTGGGAAATTATAGTTATTAAACCCCCTGTGTGATGATGCCCAATTTGGATGGTTAAAAGGGTTTTGAAAAAGGGGTTGGTGTCCCATTTCTTTCCATTGAAACGGGTTCTTTCTTAGAGGGTTAGCTTTTTGGAAGGAAGATGGATCTCTAGGATAAAAATAGCTAACATAATGGGTAGAAATGGAGTCCCCCCTCTCGCCTCGTACCAATCTCCAATGCATCTCACAGTTCTGTGGTCTTTAAAATTTACGATGACTACATCTCCTTTTTTATCCTTTGGTCTTGAGCCCACCCAGTTAGCACGCCTTACTGCTAAAATTTCTCCATCTACATGAGCAGGGAGTGGTCTATTTTGTTCTAGCCAGTAAATTATTTTGTTTTTTAGGGCGTAATGGTTTTCCCTCACCCCTTCTGCTAGTTCCGGTACTCCTGTCAATATTATAGTAAAAGGTGCAGATTCAGGTGGTAAGTCTACATTCCTTGGCGTATGTCTATTAGATTGTTGTGTCGGGTGTTCCCCCTTCTCATTTTCTAATCTATTTTTATTTAGTATGGAGTTATTTTCAGGTGCCTTTTTCTCTTATCGGTTGGGGGCTCCCTTTGTTTAGGGAGGGCTTTTGAAGGTTGGGTTGGTTGTTCTTTAGTGGGCAACATTTTTACAGATTTTGTCACCACTTTACTTTTCCCCTTTGTAGTACCAATATTACTGGTTGAGGGTTGTTCTGTGATAAGATTAGACGTCACAGCAAGGCCTCCAATTTGCTTTGTGACGTGTGTTTTTACTAGTTCCGCCAGAACCGCTTTGTTTCCTTCTAGCTGATCACCTAATTTATCTAACTTTACACCAATCAACCTAGTTCTCTCGTATAAAGGGAGTAGAAGGGACCTAACCATAACCTCTAATTTAGACAATAAATCCCCCTCTATGTTAGGGCCTTGTAATGTCGCTAAGGGGTTAGTAGAGGAGGAATTACCAGTCACTGTTTGCTGCAAGGGGGCTTGGGCTAATGCATTTAGATTGTTTATACATTTAGCCCGTCCTTTCTTTTGAGAAGAAACCCTTCTTTTCCTTTTCTTTCCTTTGGTGATCGAATCCCCACTCTGGATTGTCACTGGAGGGGAGGAAATGAGTAGATTTGGAGAACCTGATAGGCCCGTGGAATCGGTCTCCCCTGACGAGTCTTGAGGGGATACGTTTCCAGTAAGACAGATCAGTTTGTCGTCCTCCTCCCTTATAACCAGTTGTGAAGAACCACCTCTTTCTAGGTTTGGCGTGCCCGGAGAGGGTGCTTGAGCTATTTGTCCTAATGATGAACGCTTTCCCGTTAACAGATCAAGCGAAAGGCGCTTCTCTGTGTCGGCAATTTCTTTCTCCAATACTATAGAAATGCGATTAAAGAAGTGGTCAATCGTACCAGTGACAGCCCCTTTAGAAGTTTGGACCATGATGTTGTTACTTGACCCCGTGGAAGTGGCCATATTTATAAATATACAAAGTTAGAATATTCCACGAGTTACTGAGAAGTGTACCTGTCACAGGAGGTTAGGCAAAATACAGTCTCTGTGTGACGATGAATAGTAGGCACGTTTCGGAAAAAGGCAATTTCCTTACCAGGAGGTATGAAGTAGCTGATGTTCGAGGGATGGCCCGTCCCGTCCTTATACGTCCTTTGACGGCCTTAGACGGCCTTAGACGGCCCCGCCCTTGTCCCGGGCTTCTCCTGGGCGCGCTCTCGCGCAGCGAGAGTGCCTTCTTGAAGATATAGGGGTTGGTTGAAGTTAGAGGGCGGAGCAAGCAGGGAGAGTGGCCCAGGTGCCGGTGATGAGGGCTGGCGGGTGCTCCTGGGATTTGAAGTCCAGGGCCCGCTACTCACTCGCAGCCCTGCCTGCTGTTGCAGCACACCCTCAGTCGATATCCAGTGGGCGCCTCCAACAATGTTTTTCAAGTCCAACCGTGCACTAAGGATTTCGCACGAAGCAAAGCGGGACCCGCGAAGCGGGACCCGCATAGCGGGTACCGCGAGTAGTGGTGAGACAAAACCAGTAGCGCCGAGTCCCAGCAGATGTCCGATTTAGCAACACAGCGTCCCCTCAGTCCCCACAGCGTTCCCTCAGCGGGCTCTCAGTGGCAACAGATCCTCAGCTGTGGCGGCCCACAATAGCGACAACGATGACTTTGGTAACACAGGCAAATGCTGGCTCTCAGCGGCAACAGCTCCTCAGCTGTGGCGGCCCACAATAGCAAAAACGATGACTTTGGTAACACAGGCAAATGCTGGCTCTCAGCGGCAACAGCTCCTCAGCTGCGGCGGCCCAAAATAGTGATAACGATGACTTTCAGCCCGTGTTCCCCGCAGTAGAACCAGAGGCTCTGGAATTCTCAACAGAGGCCTCACCTGTGAGTAGAATCCCCCTCAAATAGTAATCCGGACGGCTGATGTGTGAAGTCTAATGTCCCTGAGACTTCGGCAGGAGGCAAGCTCAAATCAGGCTCTTGGGTAGTTGCTTCAGCAAGATGGATAAAAGATTTAAAGTCCTTTCCCTCTAGTTACACGGACAGAGGTTCATCTTGGCATCCAGAAGTAACACCTTCTTCCTCCAGGAAAGAATTAAAATATAGCGCTCACAGGGGGCAGGGAGCCATAGCTCCAAAAGCAAAAAGTCCTCAGCAATTAAGGGGACAATGCAGGGCCCAGGGAGGCAAGCCCTCATTAAAATTCCTCCTGGGCCCCAGCAACAGCATGCCCCAGCAGGATCAAGAACAGCACATCATCCTAGAAGACCACCATGGAACTGAACAACTTTATGGGTTCACAGCCCCTTTACTTATACCACCAAAAGACTTTGTTCTCAAATTTCACAAGTCACTGAACCCAGCCAGAACCAGTTTGGTGTGGTCCTGGAGCACTTTGTTTACAAGGCTGCATCCTGCCTTTGAGGAAGAGGGGGTCTGCCATCAGGCACACAGTGGGAGGTGGAGCCATCTTTCACCTTGCCAGGCACAGCCCTGCTCAGATCAAAGGGTCACCCCTCTCCGTACTCCAACTGCAGATCTCTCTATTCAAACCACATCGGGCTCAGCCTGCCCTGTCCCTTCAAAACCAGTCATGCAATTCACATCAAGCATGCAGACACATAGCACTCAGAAATGCCAATTTCTAAAAGTGGCATTTCCCACATTGTCATAATAAATCTGCACACACCATTGCTCAGCATTTATTCTCACAATTTCATCCATACCAGACTTGACCATACTGCTCCTCTCATAACAGGAATTACTACTGACACACACTGAGCAGGGAATCCCCATGCATTCCTATGGGAGGGCAGGCCACTCTCACTAAATGTAACACAGAGCACCTGCACTTTACACTTGACCACTGTGCTTAAGTGCGCAGAGGCCTAAAAAGGCTGGGAGGAATGCAAACATTTTAGGGAAAGTTTAGGGGTGAACCTGCAAAAAGGGCCAAGTCAAACTTTATGTGTTCATAGAAATATGGCACTCTCTTCCCCTTTCACTAGCACCAGCGCTGAAATCCGCTGCTGTGCACCCCGGAGACACCTTTGCGCCATAGTGCAAGAGTGTCTCTGTGAATCTAGCAAAGGTTTTGTACAGGAAGCATAACCTTCCAGTAAAATAAAATATGCATAGACTGACTTTAACCCTTTTCCCTCTTTGTGTGTATGCTGAAAGTGCAGCACACATACAAAGTCAGAAAAGGAATAAGAAATTAAAGCATTTGTCCTTGTTGCGCCTACTTAAAAAGGGCACACTTTTCTGACGCTAACCATTTGTCGACTTTATTTAGTAAACAGGGTTTAGAATCTGAAACCTTGTGAAGTAATGCTAAGCAGTGCAATATACTGCTTCGTGTTATTTTCTGTACTAAACAAGTTTAGCGCTGGAAAGTAAATCATCATAAAACCCTAGTAAATCTCCCCCCTAAATATCTCCAACCCAGCTATATTTTACAGCCAGGTGGAGAAAAGGCAGATGCTCGTAAACCCTCAGTGGGCACTTAACTAGGATGCTCAGACCAATTCTGCTGCTGCTGCTCTCATGCTGGGAAATATCATGAGAGCAGAGTCTGGATTGGGTGGGGAGTCTGGGAGCCAGTGCTGGCCTATGGACTTCCAGGAAGAGAGGAGTACTGAGGTGGGAAGGAGCAGCAAGTAGGTGCCTTTTTTATTAATATTTGTCCCCGCCCTACCACTTTATTTTGGCAGCAGTCGCCCCTGGATCTGGGTACTGAAATCAGTGCAAAAATTGTGTAAAAGTGAAGAAACCTGACAGAGCACCTTTTAGTCACTTAGCAACAGGATGAGAGTCAATATAATAACACTACAGTTAAGGAATTTCAAATTTTAAAAATCCCAGTTTCCAAGGTTCCTAATGTCAAGAGAACATTCTTCATTCATTTTCTTCTGGATTAAATAAACAGGTGCAGCCAAAGGGTGTCGCTCATCACAAAGGGCTTCTTCAGTGCTGCAAATACATATTAAAATACTTGTAGTATATACAAAGCTGTAACACTATATTTAAAAACAACACATATTTCCAGAAAACAAGTCCTTGATTTACAAATAGGAAGCATGAAGTGATATATGCATTGTGATTTGACACCAAGAGCCATTCCATACTCAACAGTGAGAAGCATCTCAGAGTACAGTGAAAGACCTAAATTGATAAATATTAAGGCTTCAACCTTATTGTGACTTACATTGTTTTTTTTGTCAAAAAGACTATACGTTTTTTGACTCTCTTAAGGTTTCTTCTTGCACTCTTATGCAATCGGTATAGCTCATCGAGATGCCATTTTCATGCTGAGAGAGCCAATGTGAGCAGAGAACAGAAAAGGACTCCCAGCACATACTGTGGGTTGTATGATTAAATAACTACCTCTGAAATCACGAGTGCCTGAACCACGAAGGCTAAACAACGACCAAATGCTAATCACGAAGTTATTGAACCACGACTGAACTGAACCACGAAAATAATTCTTTTGACTTGCAAACCGAATCTACCCATATTTTTAAACTGGCGTAAATGAAAACCTGCTATCTTTGAAAATGCCATTCTTACAGTGTTTTTCTTTTTTATCAATTCTAATATTTACACTTAGACGCTTTCTGATTTTAATGTAATTTTCTACATTGGTACTAACTGTTATTCTTCATCTTTGTATTAAATTAAAATATTGCTTGTATTGTTTTTTTTTAAAGGGAAATCTATTTTTACTTTGCGAACTGGGCCTCCTGTTTTAGGATGTTGTCATCAAACGGGAAAATACTCTTTGCGGAGCCTTTCCCAGAGCTACAGAATAATGGCAGAATATAGATAAGAATGGAGGAAAATAAATTAATTAAACCTCGTGAAAAGGGCGATCGTAGTGATGGAAATAAAACTGCTACAATCGGATAAAGAAAGCGGAAGTGCCTGGTGGTCTGTTCTTCAAATGATTATACATATTCCAGTAGATGCTTCATGCAGGAGTCCACATCAACCTACTTTTTTTTAGCACTGAGTTATAGAGTCTGAATTTAAAATTGCAAAATGCCTATATCACACAGAATGATACAGTGAAGCTGGGTAGTGAAAGTGGTCCCAACTAGAATACTATCCTAATTTGTGCCATATTAAACGTAAAATTAAAACCAAATCCACTATTTAAAGCAAATTTGAAAAAAACACGTCAGCATAAAAACCACCTGAAAACAATACTACAGCACCATCTATTGGCCTCACAAGGTAAATGAAAACATTACATTTGTGTTTGTGTTTATATTCGTTGTTAAGGCTACTCGTTGTTTAATGTAGTAGTTGTTGAGGTGGTCGTGGTTCAGTTGCAGGTCGTTGTTAATGAGTCGTTGTTAAGCCCACTCGTTAAAACATTGTTGTTCAGGCTGTTTCCCCATACTGTGATTAACAGTTACCAAAATGGAGAACCTCTAGATAAAGAGTGTAGAAAAGTGTACCAAAACACCAATTGCCTCAAGCAGTGATCTAAAAACCAAACAAATTAAACATGCATCAATAGACTTACTACTATAAAAGATGTCTAATGAATAATATTTTGCATCCCTGGTACCACTCCAAAGATCCTTTTAGTGTGTCCACCTCAATTATTACTCAAAAGCTAGAATAATAAAGATGTAATGTATAAACACCCATTCACAGTGTATTGTATCCATCAATTTAACATGTCACAGACGCCAGAGACTGTAAATTTACCACGTGCTTATTGCCTAATCTGCAAGGCTCAAATCGCCTCCAGACTGAGCGTGCACCACAAGGATCTCTCACACAATACCTTTATGTTCAGATCAGGTCTTTGTTATCTAAATATGTAACCCTATAACCAGGCAACACCTCAAAGCTGACTTAATCACATCTCATTCTGCTTAAATATGGCCCATAAGATCGTACATTGCCATTTACAAATTCCACGCTTCAGACCTTGTATATTTATTTTTATTTTTGATGGTATTAACACAACGAAAGTGGCCATGATCCCGATGGAAAGGAAAGCAAACTAGTTTGAGCCTCCCCTTTGCCAATCGTACAGCCATCTTTGTATGAACTTCCTAAGTATCCTTGAACTCTCAGTACCAGAGCACATCAATACCTAGGTGTCATGCTTGATAAAATAAGTGCTCAAAATAAAATCACAGAAATGACAGACTACAATAACAAGCTAATATTTGAATTTCATTATAACTCCTATTTGGGCATTGAACAGCATTCGGGTCAAATCCCAGAATCCTGGCCACACACACCAATTGTCGCTCGCGATACTCGATAAGGCTGGCCAAATTTGTAATATCCAATATCTCTAATAATACAACAATAGCATTATCCCCCAAACATATGGAACCTATTGCAGTTTGTTCACAAATCATCCAAGAGTATATATTAGATGTAAACAAGAGGAAAAATTCCCCAACAGCTAGTGGTGTATAAAAGACTCATAAATAACCAAGAATTGTGCTTACATTGCAATATGTACTAAACTATGTTTGTTAGAGAAGCACTCCTGTTCAACCCTCTTCCTTAATTTTGAATTTTCTTTAAATCAACAAAAAATTCTCAAAAAATTAAACAACTTTTTAATCCTAGCGTGCTGTATAAGTAGCACATTTGTCTTGACTGTGCCTTCACTAAAACCTTCCTACGGCTCGACCTCTACGCACTGTAGCAATGGTAATTACCACTTGTTTTCAATTGTGTATTCAACCACTCTACTCACATGTTAAACTTAAATTTTTCCTACTTTCAAAATTAATTAAATTCGACACACTACATTTTTTTGGTTTATTTGTGTTCTCTTTTACTTTGCATTTGTTTTTCAAACAATAAAACATATAGACATCAATTCATTAGAGAAGAACAGATCCTGTGCACACGCTAGTAAGATGTGTTGTCCTAGTTTAGGGACTTTTATAAACCCACTAAGAGAAATATTTTGCGTCAAAGTTCAAAAACGCCAAACACAAAGGTTCATATGGGTGAAAGTTGTTTATAAGTCAATTGTTGGTCAGTACAAAAAGTTGCAGCCAGCCGACACGTGTTTCATCACACCGTGAAGGAGATGTGACTCATCAGGGCTAATGATGACAGAAGGAAGGACAAAAAGAGGGGGGGAAGAAAAGCAAACAAAAATAAAAAAAGGGGGGAAAAACAAAAATGTTTCCAAAAATTATGTTCTTGCAACAATTGCATGGTGACTACGTGTGAAAATGAAAGCATTCTAAGTGACTGTGGAGACCCTATGGTGCGTAAAGGCATGATGTGAGAAGACATCGAGTAGCAGAATACCCCAACAAATCAGTGAGGTGCACAGTACTGCGAATAAAGCCACAGGTCGGAGCCATTAGATAATCTGAGAAATGGGTACTCAGATCTGATCGGGTTTAGCGTCCTAAGTGCTGTCTCCGGATGACCTAAAAGAAGACAAAGACTGAGGACAAGGGTGCAGGTTCAGCAAACTGAGAAAATAACAGCAATGCGTGTGATGCCACGGACAGGGATCGTTTGATAGTCTGAGAATGGGATACTCAGAAGTAACCTAGTGCCGTCTCTGGTTGTCCTAAGAGAAGACAAAAAACAGAAACACAGTCGTAGGTCGAAAGGCAAGTGAAGTGGATGATCGTGATACGGATGGTGTCGAGATACGTGTCAAATTACAGAAAAGAATGACTGTAAATGTTACTAACACCGGTCACTAAAGTCACATACATAAGATGCTGTAGACCAATGGTAGGGAGGAAAAAAGCACATAATTTTTCATGATAAATGCTAAGTACAAAAGCAGCCTAGTTAGTGCATATGAAAGGCAAAAGGTAGCAAACTGTATTTCGCAAAATCAATCATAATGGCATTATTATGTATTCACTAGAGTTAAACACTTACTGGACAGTACATGTGGGCAAAATAACACTGGTCTAAAATTTGCGCTGTGTATACGCACGGTTGAATGCGTATCAAAGTACAGAAAAAGAGAACTGCTGTGAACATTACCAATACCGGTCACTAGAATGACGTACATAAGATGCTGTAAACAAAGGTAGGGAGGAAAAGGAACATAATTTCTCATAACAAATGCTAAGCAATAACGCAATCTAGTTTGTGCATATGAAAGGGAAAAGGTAGAAAACTGTGATCCGAGACATCATAATCATAATTGCATCATTTCGTATTCGCTAGGGTTGAACACACACTAGTTTGTATATGCGAGCAAAATAACACTGGTTTAACACGTGCGGTGAGTATATGCACGGTTGAATGGTGTAGCAAAAGACATATGCAGGATAATTGAATGAGTTCTAAATTGGTGGTATGAGACATTGAATTGCAAAGCCGTATCCTTAAGAAGCAGTCGCCGAACAGTGGACTACCCCTGTGACACAAACAGGTAAAATAACTGGTTATCGAGACATGGCAACGTACAAAAGGGGAAGAAATAAGAGCGAAGTGAGATGAGGAAGGGAATGTTGTGACGGAGGCCACAGAGGAGCGTAATGAAAATAAGTAGTGCAAAGCATGAGCGCAAAAGGATAAAAAGGATGTTTACCTGAGGGGCTACGATAATATCAAGATCTGAAAACCGAAAGAAAGAAGACGAAGCGAGTACATGAGGGGCATATAACCAAGCAATAGCGCTATTGCTTGGTTAGCGTTAAAAAATTATCGCCGAGCTGCGGCGATTTTTATCGCAGATAAACCTTCGTATTACCAAGGTTTATCGCAAATGCGATAAAAATCGGCCGCAATGCATGAATATCGCTGAAAAGTCTGCGATATTCATGCATTAGCGAGCTAAAGCTCTTAGCCATGTTATCCACCTCCCATTGGATAACATGGCTAAGAACTGCTCAGGGCAGGTGTTAGCTTTTGGAGATATTCGCGCTTAGCGCGAATATCTCCAAAAGTTGGTAATAGGAGATAGCGATGTTAGCAACTGTTTCCAGTCGCTAACATCTTGGCACGCCCACTTTGCATGTCATTAGTGATAAATATCACTGACATGCAAAGTGGGGCCCAAGATGGTCGCTATCTCCTACTAGCTGTCGCTAACGGGTGTTAGCGACAGCTAGGTAATAGGGAGATAATTTTATCTCCGCTTTCTTGGCTTTTAAAGCCAAAAAAGCGGAGATAAACCCCCTTGATAATATGCCCCTAGGTCTCCAGAGCTACATGTACAATGTAGTACGTTCAAAAGGAGGCAAACTGGAAGAAACAAGACTCACCGTGGCGGCAGAAACTGGTGGGATGCCAGCCACGTGAGTGTAGACTGCCAGCGAAAAATCGCCAAAAACACCCGCTCATCTAGCAGGAGAACATTTGAGTCTAAACTAGAAACAGAAGGCATATTTACGCACTTGTCACCTGTATCCATTGCTATGGACAGGGACAAGATAGCCTCTGAATTATCTGACAATCTAGCCAAAGGTACTCTAGTGGCCAGTACAGCCAGTAGTAGTAACAACAACACTCAACTCAAGGAAGGACTTAAAGAAAAATTCCTGAAACTAGAAAGAATCAAAAAAACAGAACACTCAAGGTGGTGGGATAGTGCCACACTTAAGCAGTACTTAAGACTTAAGAGGGTACCGAGAGGCCTACGCGCACAGATTTTTCCCACCTTCGATGATCTAGACGACGACCTCCTTGGTAAATGGGAAGAAACCCTCACTTCCAACTCCAATACCCTTATACTGATTTTGATTGAAAACGCTGAAAGGAAGGTAACAAAACTACAATCAGAGATATCAACACTTGAAAAAGAAATAGAGGATCTCAACCTTAAAGAGGCCACTGAGAAGAACTACACCATTCTTAAAGACGTACTCACGAAGCACCAAAACAAAGTCAAAGAAAGGAAGACAAGGCAACTCAAAAGGGACGAGGCAGACTATAGCGAGGGTCGAGTCTTCACCTTTGCCCGTAAATACGACAAACTGGTACCGAATCTTAACAATCCTAAACCCACTGGGCAACAAGGAACGGCCTCCAACTCCTCCAGCACGTCTTCATTGAACACCGAACCTACGAGTGACAGTGACGCAGACACTCGAGAACAACCGACCAACAGAGATCAGCCAGACCCCAAACCCACAGGTTCCAATTTTTTACAGGAGGTACAGAGAATCAGAAAGAAAAACAGAACACAACAACGAACCGGTACAGGAGAAAGAAAACCCGCAGAGGCAAAAGAGCTGGACAAAAACCAATACAAGCAGAAGTTGAGGTCAGGAGACGAGAAGAAAGTGCAGTGAACACATTGGAGGTGCAAGTCATCAACCTTTCTTTGACCCCACTTGACAACGACATGACGTCCCTCCTAAGCAAAGGACTTAATTTCAATACTCATGAACAAGGGGATCTCTTCAAATCAAAAATTGATTTCTTCAAATTTATTCGAAATCTCATATTACGGAAGCATCACTCTTATTTCTTCCCCTTTTGTACGTTGCCATGTCTCGATAACCAGTTATTTTACCTGTTTGTGTCACAGGGGTAGTCCGCTATTCGGCGACTGCTTCTTAAGGATACGGCTTTGAAATTCAATGTCTCCTACCACCACTTTAGAACTCATTCAATTATCCTGCATATGTCTTTTGCTACACCATTCAACCGTGCATATACTCACCGCACGTGTTATACCAGTGTTATTTTGCTCGCATATACAAACTAGTGTGTGTTCAACCCTAGCGAATACGAAATGATGCAATTATGATTATGATGTCTCGGATCACAGTTTTCTACCTTTTCCCTTTCATATGCACAAACTAGATCGCCTTATTGCTTAGCATTTGTTATGAGAAATGATGTTCCTTTTCCTCCCTACCTTTGTTTACAAAATCTTATGTACGTCATTCTAGTGACCGGTATTAGTAAGCAGTTCTCTTTTTCTGTACTTTGATACGCATTCAACCCTGCATATACACACCGCACATTTTAGACCAGTGTTACTTTGCCCACATGTACCGTCCAGTGAGTGTTTAACTCTAGTGAATACGTAAGAATGCCACTATGATTATGATTTTGCGGATTACAGTTTGCTACCTTTTGTCTTTCATATGCACTAACTAGACTGCTTTTGTACTTAGCATTTATCATGAGAAATTATGTTTTTTTCCTCCCTACCATTGGTCTACAGCTACTTATGTATGTGACTTTAGTGACCGGTGTTAGTAACATTTACAGTCGTTCTTTTCTGTAATCTTACACGTATCTCGACACCATCTCTATCACAATCATCCACTTCACTTGCCTTTCGACATACGACGGTGTTTCTGTTTTTTGTCTTCTCTTAGGACAACCAGAGACGGCACTAGGTTACTTCTGAGTATCCCATTCTCAGACTATCAAACGATCCCTGTCCGTGGCATCACACGCATTACTGTTATTTTCTCCGTTTGCTGAACCTGCACCTTTGTCCTCAGTCTTTGTCTTCTTTTAGGTCATCCGGAGACAGCACTCAGGACGCTAAACCCGATCAGATCCGAGTACCCATTTCTCAGATTATCTAATGGCCCTGACCTGTAGCTTTATTCGCAGTACTGTGCACCTCACTGATTTGTTGGGGTATTCTGTTACTCGATGTCTTCTCACATCATGCCTTTACGCACCATAGGGTCTCCACAGTCACTTAGAATGCTTTCATTTTCACACGTAGTCACCATGCAATTGTTGCAAGAACATAATTTTGGGAACATGTTTTGTTTCTCCCCCCTTTTTAATTGTGTTTGCTTTTCTTCCCCCCTCTTTTTGTCCTTCCTTCTGTCCTCATTAGCAATGATGAGTCAAATCTCCTTCACAGGCTCCTGATGAAGGGCCAATCTTCGGCCCGAAATGCATTGAGCCGGCAATGGACATCTGAAGATTATTGTAAAAATGATTTGTTTATGTAAATGTATTTTTGTTTATTGACATCTAATGAATTGAATTTAAATAATTTTGAAAGAAGGAAAAATTGAAGTTTAACATGTGAGTAGAGTGGTTGAATACACAATTGAAAACAAGTGGTAATTACCATTGCTACAGTGCGTGGAGGTCGAGCCCTGTGGGTTTGAGGTAGGAAGGTTCTAGTGAAGGCACGGTCAAGACAAAGGTGCTACCTGTACAGCACGCTAGGATTAAAAAGTTGTTTAATTTTTTGAGAAAAGTTTTAGTTGATTGAAAGAAAATTCAAAACTAAGGAAGAGGGTTGAACAGTAGTGCTTCTCTAACAAACATAGTTTAGTTCATTTGTCTTCATAGAGAAAGCACCGGATTATGGTGTTCAACGCAATTACAAGTCTGACAGACAATAGAGCTAATATTTTAGCCTACACCGCCAAACAAGCAACTGATATTTATGCACTCATACATGAAGTGAGAGCATCAAATGTGCAAGGGAATACAGTGATTCAGCAGCTCAAACAACTTGAATTCTTGGTAAAACGAGAATTAAGCCAAAAATTGCACGCTTCCACGCTGATACAGTATCACAGAGCCAAACGAATTCTGCGTGGTCTAAGAATGTCAATCAAGCCTATGCTATATAGATTTCATTAAAACAAGGAGTTTATGAAAAAATGGTACTCCATATTGAATAAGTGTTCTTTAGACTTGATTTTATTGCTGGTAGAAGAACTAGCAAGGGTCATACAAGAACTTTCCAATGAGATTGACGAAATTAAACAAAATCTGGAACAAAGAATGGATAAAGACAACTGGGAAAAGGCATTAGAAGACATAAACACACGTCTAGATAAATACACAGAAGAACTACAAGAAGGAAAGTTTTGAAAATATAAAAGGGACACGTTTGATTATAAACTCAATGAAGTTTACATGTGGGCAGAAGTATACGCCCAAAGACGTGCTTACCCAAAGAAAAAATCCACTGTTACAACCTCTGATGAGAGTAGTGTGTCAGACACTGATATAAGTTCAAGCAGACCTCCAGTTCAATCACTAATTGGAGATAAGACAGCAGCTAAAGACATGTCTATCAAGGATGGAGCAAGTACCACTGGCACAAAGGATTTTTTATCCATGGTCACAGATGCGAGTCAAGGCCTTCGAAAGCAGGAGGAAAACCAGGAGAAGTAATCGAAAAAGCCCGCACAAGGAGCCAGAAAACTTAGTAGTTAACATTTCCAAGACAGATCTCACAACCAATCAAATGAGAGTTTTGAATAAAGATCTATGTTTTGTGCCTACATATGATACGAATTTACTTGAGATTGAAGTGGCACTCTTCAAATTCATGTGGGTGCTCCGCCTTAAACACTTCAACAACATTGTACCCATTCAACCTGAGAAAGAACCCATGGAGTTCCTTGAATTTCAGCCCAAATCTAAATTTCAGGCCCCGTTGTCCCACAAAGTTTTAGACACATTTGAAAAATCTGTCCAAAGAGACTTTCAACATTTAAACTTACAAAGATCTTCAAAAAAAAACCTTTCATTTCAAGACAGACAGAAACTAAGTTCATTACAAAATAACGATCAATTAATGATACAAAAGGCTGACTAAGGGGGAGCCCTCGTTGTTATGGATGCATCCTTCTACAAATGCAAAGTGAATGAATGCGTTTCAGATATATCAACATATCTACTCTTGGAGTATGCTCCTACAAACGAATTGAAATCAACACTTGAACTGATTTTAGATGACGCCCAAGAGAAGGGTTTCATTTCAAATTCTATGAAGCAATTTTTGACAGTTGACTATCCCAGACGACCACACCTCTATATCCTTCCTAAAATTCATAAGCATGTCCAAATTCCACCAATGAGGCAGATAGTGACGGGATGTGGAACCATATTCGAGCCTTTGGGCCATTATATTGATAATTTCCTCCAACCATTTGTCCAAACGTGGCCATCTTACGTAAAGGATACTACGGATTTTTTGATAAAGATTGGAAAGGTCATCCCAACACAAAACATGATTTTATGCATTGTTGACGGTAAAAAGCTATATACGTCTATCCCACACATAGCTGGCATCGAAGCTGTAGAATGGGCTCTACTGCGCAAATCAAACATCAGAGCTGACAAAGTGTACATTTTGGAGATTTTACATTTTTGTTTGTACCACAGTTATTTTGTATGGGAAGAGCAATTTTTCCTACAACAGAAGGGAACATCCATGGGATTTGCTGGGGCACCAGCATATGCCAATACCTTTATGGCTAAATTTGAATCAGAATATATTTACAAAGATAAAGAATGGCAAGATCACACAATACTTAATTGCAGGTTTATCGATGATATTTTTATTTTGTGGACAGAAAGTCAACAGAAGTTGGAGAATAAGCTGTTTTGATGAAAATATCCAATTCACACACACCATCAGTGATTCAAACATAACATTTTTGGATGTTGCCATATCTTTGGAAGCTTCAAAGATACAGGCCGCAGTTTTCAGAAAAGAAACTGCCGTTAACAACGCTTTACAGTTTCAGAGTTTTGACCCTCCGAGTTTGAAAAAGAATCTCCCCTTTTCACAGTTCATGAGGCTGAAAAGAATTTGTTCAGAACCCAATGACTTAGAGCAACATTTGGTACTTCAACAACAGAAGTATAAAGAAAAGGGTTATCCCCAAGATTTATTGGATGAGGCAAAAAAGCGCATTTCAGCATTGGATCGGAACAACCTGTTAAAACAGAAAAATAAAGAGAAATCAGAGAGGCACGTATTTGTGTCGAAATTTTCAACAAGCTCGCAAAAAATCAAAAACATTGTAAATCGACACTGGGAGTTACTAGAGAATGAGCGGGATTTTCAAGGAATCTTCAGATTAAAACCATTGTTCGCATTTGACAGGTCCAAGAATTTAAAGGAGATTCTCAAATTTTCATCTAAACAGAAACAACATAACTCATACAGAGGAATGAAAAAGTTTGCTAATTGCGTACATTGTAATAATGTTATCACAGGAGCCAATATCCATCATCCACAAACAGCAAAAGATATTAAATTATTTAATAATTCAGACTGCAATTCCATGAATCTGATTTATTACATAAAATGCCCATGCGGCAAACTGTATGTAGGAAAGACTGAGAGAAAACTGAAAATAAGAATTTCTGAACACAAGAGTACAATTAGGAACCAAAATATTAAAAGCAGCTTAGCTGTACATTGGAAGGAAGCAGGGCACAACATAGCAAAGCTCCAGTTTTCAGTGCTAGAACAAGTAAAACTATTTGAAGGTACGGATCTCACCAGATCCCTCCTCCAAAGGGAGATGTATTGGATAAAAAGGTTACAAACCCAGGATCCCAAGGGATTAAATGAACGCATAGATTTTGCATGTTTCTTATGAGGTATACATTTCTCTGTGACTGTTGACACGTGCAACGTTCATACACGGTATCTTGAATTTGAGTTGATGAAAATGTACATATTAGCCAGCACACCTTTCATTGATTTTCATTATTTCTGCTTTTATGTTCCACCACTGAGTTTTATTTTGTACCACAGTGTTTTATGTTTGTACCGATCGATCAAGTTTCACAGTCACTGTGACACCTTTTTTTTTATGGCGTTGATTATTTGGTTATATGCAGATAGGCTTGGGTGTGAGTGAGTTTTTTCTCAGAGGTTTTATTATGCATTTATGTGGATGGTTTTTGCCATGAAGCATGTCATAGAAGGTTGTTTTCGAGTTTCCTCCTGCGAGTGTTTCCGACGTTAGTTAGACCCATTCAAAGATGGCGCCGATTTCCGAGAGGACGCAGTCCCTTGTTAGTGTCCATGACCAGTCCACAAGCTTTTTTACGCGTCCGTGTGAGTTTGTCGTTAAGAAGTTGCCGATGAGTTAGAGTGAAGAATGGAGACGCTGTGGCGGTTAACTTTATTGGAACTTGGATTTCCATCTATAGGTACCTGCGCTTATCTGCTCACTGAGAGTGGCACGTTTGCCGTGTAACAGCGTATATTGAGATACTTATGTGAGTTCTGTGTTTGCAGACTCACCCGGTTGTTTGAGGTGAAAGAAGACGGGCATTTAGCGTACAGTCCTGGTTTATCCTCGATTGTGGTCCGCAAGGAGGTAAGATACTTTAGATGTACATCAGAAGAGCAGTGCATTTGGGTGCTCCGCAGCACTGATGCTTGAATGGTTTTTATCTCATTTTTCCATTGTAGTCTTTGAGGTTGTTTCCACGAGCAGCTAGCAGTTTGTAAGTCTCTGTTTCGTTTGATTTATTATACACATGCTGGTGAGGTGAACGGTCTCTCATGTTTAATACTTTGAAAGGTGGCAATTGAAACATGATAATGAAGCATAACAACCTTGAAAATCAGACGTTATGTTTTCCTGACTTTGAAAGTGTGAATATAAGGAGTTGCTAAACATTGTTCATATATCATTTTTGTAGATACATAAGGCTCCTGATGAAGGGCCAATCTTCGGCCCGAAATGCATTGAGCCGGCAACCGACATCTGACGAAGATTATTGTAAAAATGATGTGTTTATGTAAATGTATTTTTGTTTATTGACATCTAATGAATTGACGTTTATATGTGTTTTATTGTTTGAAAAACAATTGCAAAGTAAAAGAGGACACAAATGAACAATTTTTTTTTGGGTGTGTCGAATTTAAATAATTTTGAAAGAAGGAAAAATTTAAATTTAACATGTGAGTAGAGTGGTTGAATACACACTTGAAAACAAGTGGTAATTACCATGGCTACAGTGCGTAGAGGTCGAGCCCTGTGGGCTCGAGGTAGGAAGGTTACATTGCAATATGTGCCAATGCATGCAAACATTACAGAGTATGCAAAAAGTAACTTATTACTAGAGTTCATACCAATTTCATAGAAAAGCAATACATGTAGGTAACAGATTCCCAAATATTCCAAGAATTATAAGATAGTGTGAAGGACAACAAATAATTAAAATAGATATTCTTCCATTATATATAATCATTGCTTCTTCAAGCGGTCCCACTGTTATTCAACACTGTAAGCATCATTCAATGATATGACAAATAAGAGGAAAAAGAAGAAAAATCCCCTAATATAGGAGAAACATCAGACAAGAAGAAGCGAGAAAATCTCCTAGTAAAGGAGAGCCACATATAAATTGCTCATTTAATATAGTCTTGATCAGCATGATTGTTGTAATAGGTGAATACAAAAATGATCATTGTGATAGCACAATTAAGTGTAATTAAACAGTCCAATACAAACAGCAATATAACCCAAAAACCTTTTTAAATCAGTTAAATGTACATAATATCCTTCTGATGAAACAGTCAATGCAATTATACAATTTGATACAGGCAGCACTAAAGTCATAAGTCTTGGAGGAGAATATACTTATTTCAATGGGCTATGCCCCTATAAGAAATGGTGCAACTCATCATTTGTATTCAATTCCAAATGTAACTATAGCAAATGACAAATCCACCTAGCCTCCAATTGCCTGAGACAGTGTCCTGTCCCCACCCCTTTTGTCAGGTAGCACCACATCAACACAATGGAACTTGAATTTTGATCTATCAAATCCTCCTGTGAACTCATGGGACACCAAGGCATATGTGATGTCATTGTTTAAACAAGCTCTCCCATGTTCTTTAATTCTCACCTTCAATTGACATGTGGTGCTAACCACATAAATCTTATTACATGTACATATCAATACATATACAATGAGCTGGTCAGGCAATTAATTAAGTGTTAAATCATGAGTTTTTTAGTCATGTTATAACTGAAGGTCTGTGTCTTATTGCATCCCAGGTGGCATATATTGCAATCCCCACAAGTGTAGAAATCCTGTGGTCTTCTAAGCCACATCTGTGTGTTCGGAGCTTTAGATAGTGCATAGCTCGGGTGCTGGGACTCCTTAATGGTCTTACTTCTCCTATACGTTATGGAAGGCTTCCCAGAAATCAATCCTCCAACTCCAGGTACCAATTTAAGGATGGCCAGTGTTTATTTAAGACCCTGTGAATATCCTGATTGGAGGATTAGTAGGTGGTTATGAAATATAACCTTTCTGCTACTGTCTCATTTTTGGTCTTGTTAATCAAAATTCCCTTACGACACACCCCTCTAGCTCGCAATTAAGCCTGTTGTTTGTATCACCTCTTACTCAGTCTGGCAGTTGTCAGTTTTGCATGAAAATCAAAGCTTGAATCCTCAGTACATTTGCTACTAATTCATAGCAGATCACCAAATGGAATGGCTCTTTTGGTACATTAAGGGTAGAAACTGCCATGATGTAATATGCTATTGATGGCTGCTTCTTTCCTGTACAATGTACTGTGTATTTTTTGATTGGTGACATAAAACTCTACATCAAGAAATTGTATTTTTGTTAGTGTGGCACACTACTAGCCCATTCCCTCCCTCTGCCCCCCTCCACCATGTGAAAATCGCAGAAAACAATTTTCTAATTTGTTTGCACCAATATTAAAATTGTCAGGAAAAAAATCAGAAATCCCTGGTGAGGCTGCCCAAACACAATCCACTTCAGTTTCCAACTGCCAACATGTAAACTGCATTACACTCCACCCGGCTGACTTATGTGTCAGTTCAAATGTTTTGAATCATGTGTGAATTGTTTTTATTGGTTGCTGTGTAATCTGAAACAACTTTTCATATTTCTGTTTTTCAGGCAGTGGGACTGACCTTGCCAGGGCTAGTATGAACCTATATGCCCCAGCAAGCTTAGTGTGATCAGGGTTGGACTAACTGAAAGTCACCTTCGAGACAAAGATGAAAGCAGCTTTTCAGCCAGTCTTTTATCACATACAATCTCAGCAGAAAGAGATTGAGCAATTTCTTTGAAGTGCCTCTGTGCATTTTAGATCCTTTTAGAATTGTGATGAGAACATCTTAGAAAAGCTCTGTTGCATGCACAAGATTGGTGAGTTGTGATTTACACTGAAGACAAGCAAACTGCCTCAGCTGTATGTATTATATAATCATGGCCTTCATTGGTTGTCATAAGGATATATGGAATACCATCTCTGCTCTGAGTTGTAAAGTAAGACATACCAATAATTTGCTGCAGAGACTCCCTTGCATGTCATGACCCTAGACAACTATAGTTGCCACAGAAAGGGTAGATATGTACCTAAGTGGCAGATACAACACTACTGTCAACTGACCCTGTGACTGGAAGAGGGTCACTTTTACCTAGCCTGGATTTTTAGCCAATAATACTTCATCAGCTGCCACTTGTACGCCTGTACTTCTTACATGAAAGAGAAACTGCAAATGCTTGTAGCTAAAAAGAAAAGAAAACACTCCTAAACATTTTTTCTATTTTCAATGTGGGAAAGGAACAGAAGCAACGGGGGTGAACGCCACTGGGGAAGACAGAAGAGCAAGAAAACAATATAAAAGGTGGATTGATGGCAAAGCAAGGATGGGTGGGATGGGAAGCAGCAAAGAGGGTGCAAGGAGAAATAGTAAAACAGACAACAGAAGGAGAGTACAGGAGAGAGACTGCAAAAACAAATGCACTGTCATGGAGTACTTAACAATAATGAAACAAGGGTATGGTGGGAGGGGAAAGAAGCAATACGGTCATGAGGGTGGAAGGGAAAAAGCAACAAGAACAAAAATGGAATATGAAAAAATGTAATAGTACCTAAATCACAACGTGATCTTTGGAAGAACAGCAATCAAGCTGAAGCTATCAGTACTTGGTCCATGCTCCAGCCAAAAGAGGGAAAGTGAAGCTGGCATGGACCAGCCAATTAGAAGGCAACAAAAAAGAGTGACAATAAAGACAACAAATGATAAGCATTGTCTGTGCTGCAAACCCCTTGCTATAGAGAATATCTCTCACAATTGTGCATGTTTGCAAAAACAACAGGTGATGGACCGAATGAGGATCAATGTCACACATTCAACCCAGTCAAAAGATCTGGGTCCTAATCCATCGTTTTTTGCACTCCACACCACCCTGGGTTAGACAATGGCGATATGCAAATCAGCTCTGACCCTGTGCCCCATGGGAACAGTCCAGTCCGAACTACAAAAGCCATGTCCTTCCCAGAACGGAATCAAGCATCCGAGGACCGGACCGGTTTCGAGGTAACACCTCTCATCAGCCCGGCTCGCTTGACTCCAGTGGTGTGGAGTGCCTGGGACCCACGTCTGGGCATCCCCAGTACACTTATGGCGAGTTTGCAAAAACAACAGGTGATGGACCGAATGAGGATCAATGTCACACATTCAACCCAGTCAAAAGATCTGGGTCCTAATCCATCGTTTTGTGCACTCCACACCACCCTGGGTTAGACAATGGCGATATGCAAATCAGCTCTGACCCTGTGCCCCATGGGAACAGTCCAGTCCAAACTACAAAAGCCATGTCCTTCCCAGAACGGAATCAAGCATCCGAGGACCGGACCGGTTTCGAGGTAACACCTCTCATCAGCCCGGCTAGCTTGACTCCAGTGGTGTGGAGTGCCTGGGACCCACGTCTGGGCATCCCCAGTACACTTATGGCGAGTTTGCAAAAACAACAGGTGATGGACCGAATGAGGATCAATGTCACACATTCAACCCAGTCAAAAGATCTGGGTCCTAATCCATCGTTTTTTGCACTCCACACCACCCTGGGTTAGACAATGGCGATATGCAAATCAGCTCTGACCCTGTGCCCCATGGGAACAGTCCAGTCCGAACTACAAAAGCCATGTCCTTCCCAGAACGGAATCAAGCATCCGAGGACCGGACCGGTTTCGAGGTAACACCTCTCATCAGCCCGGCTAGCTTGACTCCAGTGGTGTGGAGTGCCTGGGACCCACGTCTGGGCATCCCCAGTACACTTATGGCGAGTTTGCAAAAACAACAGGTGATGGACCGAATGAGGATCAATGTCACACATTCAACCCAGTCAAAAGATCTGGGTCCTAATCCATCGTTTTTTGCACTCCACACCACCCTGGGTTAGACAATGGCGATATGCAAATCAGCTCTGACCCTGTGCCCCATGGGAACAGTCCAGTCCGAACTACAAAAGCCATGTCCTTCCCAGAACGGAATCAAGCATCCGAGGACCGGACCGGTTTCGAGGTGACACCTCTCATCAGCCCGGCTAGCTTAACTCCAGTGGTGTGGAGTGCCTGGGACCCACGTCTGGGCATCCCCAGTACACTAATGGCGAGTTTGCAAAAACAACAGGTGATGGACCGAATGAGGATCAATGTCACACATTCAACCCAGTCAAAAGATCTGGGTCCTAATCCATCGTTTTTTGCACTCCACACCACCCTGGGTTAGACAATGGCGATATGAAAATCAGCTCTGACCCTGTGCCCCATGGGAACAGTCCAGTCCGAACTACAAAAGCCATGTCCTTCCCAGAACGGAATCAAGCATCCGAGGACCGGACCGGTTTCGAGGTAACACTTGACTGGGTTGAATGTGTGACATTGATCCTCATTCGGTCCATCACCTGTTGTTTTTGCAAACTCGCTATAAGTGTACTGGGGATGCCCAGACGTGGGTCCCAGGCACTCCACACCACTGGAGTCAAGCGAGCCGGGCTGATGAGAGGTGTTACCTCGAAACCGGTCCGGTCCTCGGATGCTTGATTCCGTTCTGGGAAGGACATGGCTTTTGTAGTTCGGACTGGACTGTTCCCATGGGGCACAGGGTCAGAGCTGATTTGCATATCGCCATTGTCTAACCCAGGGTGGTGTGGAGTGCAAAAAAACGATGGATTAGGACCCAGATCTTTTGACTGGGTTGAATGTGTGACATTGATCCTCATTCGGTCCATCACCTGTTGTTTTTGCAAACTCGCTATAAGTGTACTGGGGATGCCCAGACGTGGGTCCCAGGCACTCCACACCACTGGAGTCAAGCTAGCCGGGCTGATGAGAGGTGTTACCTCGAAACCGTTCCGGTCCTCGGATGCTTGATTCCGTTCTGGGAAGGACATGGCTTTTGTAGTTCGGACTGGACTGTTCCCATGGGGCACAGGGTCAGAGCTGATTTGCATATCGCCATTGTCTAACCCAGGGTGGTGTGGAGTGCAAAAAAACGATGGATTAGGACCCAGATCTTTTGACTGGGTTGAATGTGTGACATTGATCCTCATTCGGTCCATCACCTGTTGTTTTTGCAAACTCACAATTGTGCATGGCTGTTTTAGGTGAGACCTACAAGAGACACCATCGAAAGCCTCATTGATATACTCAATATGGTACAGCATGTCACAGAACAAACACTCATGAGGTCACATTCTCAACCTGGTCTTCTCAACATCAGCAACTATCCAATGCAAACTACCCATACCTTTGAACTGGACTATCATGTTACTATCCCTGTTCAGCTGCTATCAACCAAGATCAACATAAAAGAGAAGACCAACTCTTCAGGTCCTTCAGAGACTTCTAGACAACCTAATGCTTGAACTTATCTCTCACCCCATCAATCCACATCTGACTCCAACACCCTTTCAAATAACATCAACAGGCTTTTGGAAAGCTATGTGAAGTCCACTCCTCCAGTACAACTTAAAGTGGGGTAATGTGGGTCAGAATAGAAGTGACAGGGATAACACCACTGGGGAAGACAGGAGAACAAGTTAACAAGATGGAGGGCAGGAGGGATGGGAAGTAGCATGGAGAGGGCAGGGAGAAATAGCAAAATGGATTGTGGAAGGAGAGAAGTACACAAGGATGATGATAAAAACATATGCACTCTCTCATGGAGTACTTATTTCTAATGAAACCAGGGGAGGTGGAAGGGAAAGAAGCAATATGGACATGGGTATGGGAGCTAAAAGGCAACAAAAACAACAGGGGAATAAGAAGAAATAAAAATTGCAACTCAATCACATTGTGATCCACAGGAACACAGCATTCAAACTGAAGCAATAAGTAATTAGTTCATGCTCCAGCTGAAATAGGAGGGGGCCAATCCAGCCTGGACTGGCCAATAAGGCAGCAGCAAATAAGAGTGCAAAAAGAAGATAACAGATAGTAAGTAATGGGCGGGCTGCCTGCAAGCTCCTTGTTGTATAAAATATCTCCTGCAAGCACAAATGCACGCATGCACCACCACAGGTGAGCCTAAAAAGAGGGATCCTCTTCAGCCTCATTGATCACTCAACTTGGCAGAACATGTCACAAAACAAACACACTAATAAGCCACATCCTCAGCCTTTTTTTCACAACATCACCAATAATTTAATGCAAACTACTTATAAATTTGTACTGAATTGACCACTTCGACATCCCTATATTCCTTGCTCAGCTACTACCAATAAACCAAGGTCAACACAAAAACAGAAGATCAACCCTTCAGATCCTTCATAAACTTCTCTATAGACAACCTAATGCTTGAACTCATCTTTCACTCCATCAACTCCACGTCCAGCCTTTAAAACCACTTCGGAAATGTTTCTGAAAGCTATGTGTGTGTCCACACCTCAATTACAACAGTCAAGTGCAAGCCAAACCCTTCAGCACCATGTTGTTCCAAAGATCTTGCTAACAATAAATGATCCATCCACAGACAGGAAAGAAAATGGAAGAAAAACAGATATCCCGAGGACCTTTTTGATACTAAAGTATCTCTACATAACAAGCAGACAACTCTTTACATTAGCCAAAACAAACTAATATACCATCATGATCAAGGAAGCCAACAGAATCAGAACACTGATCAGAACAATAAAGCATTGTATGAAATCCCTGCAGGACAAATCAATGTATTACCTCCCAGAAAAGTGCAGCGAGATCCACCTCTTTTTCAGTGAAAAATAGAGAAAATCAGACAGCACATCGGTGATACCAAACCTGCTTCTTCTCTTACACCCACCCCTTCCTGCCCTGAAAGACCTATCCCTCCTAAACTTGCCTGACATAATCAACTCCCTTAAAACCCTTTCTTTATGAAGATGATGTAATTTAATCTTTCTTCATCAAAGCTCTTTCTGGGGAAGCTCTCTTATCCCTACTTACCATTATCAATGTCTCCCTCACTCAAGGAATCTTTACAGAAGCTCTTTGGACTGGCCAGATCTTCTCACTCCTAAAGAAACCTACACTAGCCCCCCAGTACCTCACCAGCTACTGACCCATCACTCACCTATCATTTATCGACAGGATCATTGAAAAACAGTCTATGTTTAACTCCAGGATCACATCAATGCGAACCATTTCCTGCACAACTACCAGTCTGGATTGAAATCACCCTGAAGCATGGAGACCACTAACTTACACATCATATACGATGCTCTCTTGACCCCAGATCAAAATGGCCTCTGCCTTCTGATATTGCTGGACCTCTTAGCTTCTCTTAACACAGTTGACCATTACACACTTATACACACCCGTGAGTCACAAATAGGACTCACCGGCAATGTTCTTCACTGGTTCTCCTCCTACCTTTTCAATGGACACCAGTTTGCTCACAATACTACTTCTAGTTCACCAAAGATTACTTCCACCTCTGGAGTCCCCTAGGGTTCAATATTGCTGTTTCATCTTCAACCTCTACGTGGAGTCACTTGGTACTCTCCTCACAGATACCAACATCACTGTTCCCAATATGCTGATGATATACAACTCCACTTGAAAGTTTCCTCTGTTTCAGACATCCAATGCCTCAAATACTTCCTGCACATCATCCATGTCTGGATGTCTAGTGCCTGCCTAAAGCTACCTCCATCCAACACAGAATTCCTATTATATACCAAGAACAACAAACAATACACAGTATAAACATGGCACAAAGAAATAAACCTTGGCGGCATTAAATTCTAACTCTCACTGAATTCCAAATCATTCTCCCTGGACACCAATCCCACCCTCAAAGAACACGTAACAAAACTAGTCCTTTTACCATCTTTTACAGAAAGTCAAACCATTTCTTCTATAAAGAAACATCAAAATTACTGTTTAAGTCCTTGTACTGTTGCATCTGGATGGTGCTAATGCCGTAATCTGTGGCCTCTCAAATGCCACACTGGCACCCCTTAGGGGCATCCTGCATGCTGCAAAATATCTCATCTAGGGCCTAAAGAAATGTTTATTGGTTGATGGGAGGTGAAAACCCTAATCAATCAACAACCATAATTCCTGTAAGAGTGAACCACATGACTCACTAAATTAACTTTTGACTAACCTTCTGGTACAGTGACACCAAAGCAGGCAGACTTAACTTAAAGTCCTGTGTACAGTATTTATGCAGCACACAAGTGAAATGTAATAAATGCAATGACACCAAAACAAATTGAATTCAATCAGTGCAACTAAAGTAATTCGTTTTTAAATTTTAAGTGTTAAATAGTTTCTAAAAGATCAAAGAGGCAGCCCCAGGTATCTGGTCGCGCAATACTAGGGAAAAGTCAAAAGTTAAGGCCGACTGGGAAGGAGCACAGTACAACTACACAAAGTGGATTCTGCTGGGTGTCTTCTTGCCTTCAAATTTAAAATAATTTTCGAAGAAAATCCCTTAGAAGGTAAAGTTCCGCTGGGAAAGAGTCATAGCAAATATTTCTATCTTTGGACTTTGACACTATTTGGAAATCAAAAATCTCCAAAGGGATGGTGCTGCAGGCTGTATCAGATGAGGACTCAAGAAGGCACGATAACTACTGTGATAGGTCATGCTGAACAGGATTTGCTGCTGTGGAGAAGAATGTCAGCAAAACACACAAGGTGATGGATGGAATGTTGCACATTGGCAAAACATTCACACCCAGTCACAGATCTGGGTTTAATCCATCATTATTTTGCTCACCTCGCCACCCCAGTTCAGACATGGCCATATGCAAATCAGTCTTCACCCTGTGCCTCGTGGGAACAGTCCAGCTCGAACTGCCAAGCCATGTCTTCCCTGGACCGGAATCAAGCCTCCTAGGACCAGTTTCTGGCTATCAGCCATCATCAGCCAGGATAGCTTGACTCCAGTGGCGCAGGGAGCACGGGACCCACATCTGGGCATACCTAAGAATGTAGCAGAAGATACAGTGGAGTCAGGCCAACCGATAATGTCCCTTAGGCAGATCGACAAGCAGGTAGGTCCCAGTCTTCTGTAGTTCATCAGGCTACTTTCTAAAGAACGTCGAGCCCGATTCACATAACTAATTTACGACAAAATCCTAAACTTACTACTTTTGGTATTCACAGAAGGCATTTATTAGTCTTAAATTAGGATTTTGTCTTAAATTAGGATTTTGTCCTAAATTAGGATTTTGTCCTAAATTAGGATTTTGTCTTAAGTTAGGATTTTGTCTTAAGTCAAACTTAAGTTTAACTTAAGTTTGTCTGACAAAAACCTAATTTAAGACAAAATCCTAATTTAAGACAAAATCCTAATTTGGGACAAAATCCTAAATTAAGACAGAATCCTAACTTAGGACAAAATCCTAACTTAAGACAAAATCCTAAACTTACTACTTTTGGCATTCACAGAGGGCATTGAGTAGTCTTAAATTAGGATTTTGTCTTAAATTAGGATTTTGTCTTAAATTAGGATTTTGTCCTAAATTAGGATTCTGTCTTAAATTAGGATTTGCCTTAAATTAAACTAATTTAGGACAAAATCCTAATTTAAGACAAAATCCTAAATTAGGACAAAATCCTAATTTAGGAAAAATCCTAATTTAGGACAAAATCCTAACTTAGGACAAAATCCTAACTTATAACAAAAGCCTAACTAAAGTCAAAATCCTAACTTAAGACTACTAAATGCCTTCTGTGAATACCAAAGGTAGTACATTTAGGATTTTGTTGTAAGTTAGTTCATTGAATCAACCCTATTCTGTTTAATCCCAACATGTGGCTTATTCAGGAGCAGCACCTTCAGTATCACCACCAAGGGTCAAGGAATTTATGGGGCACTAGCCCGGGGGTCAGAACTCACTCCAGCACAAGCCAGGTACAGGGTTCAAAGCCTCAGGAGCTTGCTATGTCCCAGCAGCTCACACAGGAGGCCAGCCAACCAGCACTTGGAGTCACTCTGGTAGTCCTGGGTTCAAGGAGCAATGCAAGCTTCAAGCAGAAGGGCAGTCCTCTGGTAGCAGCTGGGCAGTCCTCCAAAGTACAAAACAAGCATCAAGATGCAGGCCAGTCCTCTGGGGGTCCAAGACAGTCCTATTGATGCTCTCCACAGTCCGAGAAGTCTACTGAAGAGTCGGTCTGAGGGTCCAATATTTATACCAGATGCTAGCATTTGAAATGGGGTAAATTTAAAGGCTACTCCCCACATCTAGTTCTGGAAAGCTTCTTTCTTCCCCTGCCCAGACTCCAAGTATTTCAGAGTGACACAAGACTAATGTCAAGTTCCTTTATGAGTATGCTGGAGGCACCCCTTTGAAATGTAAGTGGGGCAAGGAACAGCTCTGCCCCTCCCAACACTTAGGCCACCTTTGTCTCACTGTCTGGAACGAATACACAAAGGCCAATTGTCAAACTATTCACAGTTATGTAACGAAGGACACAGGCATCAGGCACCAAATGGTAAGGGTAAGAAAATGTAACCTTTCTAAGAGTAGCATTTTTAGAATTGTTACTTAAAATCCAACTTTACCATGAAAGAGGTTTTTAAATGACCAGTCATTTGAGAACAAGCATGCCATTTCTACCTGTTCCCAATCAAAAGTTTGCACTTATAAAAGTTACTAATGTAACCCAATGTTATCACATGGGAGAGGTAGGCCTTACAGTAGTGAAAAAATAATTTAGGAGATTTTCCATTACAGGACAGGCAAACCTAAAAACACTTGACCCCGGTTTTTTATTAAATAAAATGTGCCCTACCCTGTGGGCTGTTTAGTGCCTGCCTTACGGGTGACATATATATTAACAAGCATTGATAAATGCATTAGGTTCACCTGTGTGATTAATAATAAGCTGTTTATTTAGGCAAAAACCTAAAAACAAAGATAGCTGACTTGATATCCAGGTTGACTACCAGCACCTGGTTCAGTTCCCAAGCAACATAACACCCAAAGAGAAAATGTATACCAAACATTTTTTTATATTCAATTAAAATAACCAGTAGATGGCAGTGTTGTCCAGATCTTTCAATATGGGTAGAGAGTAACATAAGATCTTCACTTGGCTCGTACAGGCATACTAATCTAATTGCCCCAAAAAAAGTCATAAAATCGAGTTCAAGAACTAAAGCCCATATAAAATGTAGAGTGAGATAAAATGTATTCTCCTCAGTGGTATCACAAAGAAAAGATCAGGAATATAACACTGCTGTTGCAGTGCATGCAGCCAGGGAAAATAAAAAAAAAGTTCCACACAACAGTGGATGAACATAATTTGGTTTGGGGAACTGATAAAAGCCTCTTCTCAAAATATATTACATACAAGAGATTCACAAGCACAGTGCAAGCAAAACCTAAAAAGGAAGATTGAGACCTATCAAAAAGGTTATTTTGCTAGGTGGAATTGGCAGTTTAAAACTGCACTGCATGCTGCAATGACAAACCTGAAATATTATTTAAAGGGCTAATTTAGTGAGTCGCACAATACGAGCCACAGTTCCAACAGCAGCATTTAATTTCCCGGCCCTGGGTACATGTAGTACCAGTTTACTAGGGAGTTATAAGTGAATTAAATGTGCCAATTATGTGTATCCAATGTAACCATAGGTGAGACCAGCACAAGCAGTTTAGTGCACATTAGCAGTGGTAAAGTGCACAAAGTCCTAATTCCAACAAAAATGAAGTCGAGGCAACAGGAGGGGAGAAGGTGAACATTTGGGGGAAGACCACACCAGGCATGTCAGGTCTAACAGTGTAAACTGCAGGAAACCTTACAGATAAAAGGAAAATGACTTGGACACGCCTGTAGGCAAAATTAATTGCTGCAATATGACTGTAAATAAATTGTCAAACAGTTGAAAGTGGAATATTCTGATATTTTAATTCCAATCTACTAGATTTGGCTTTTGCAATGAGTCATATTACTTCATATGATTCAAAATTCCAATCGTGAATTTGATTCAAATGGTGGCAATATAATCACAGGTCTCAAAATGTAATCTGTTCATAGTTTCGTAAGCGAAAACCCCATTGCATTTCGAGCCGTATCACAGCTCTGCTTCAGGGGGCATTGGTCTAGTATGAAACAAAATGTAGAACCAATATGACATAAAACCCGAAATGGAATGCATCAAAATCTAGTAAATATTGCATGATAACATGGTGGACCCCAAAAATGCCCAGGACAATGGAAAATCTTGAACACTTGTAAAAAAAGGGAAAAGGAAAGGCCAGAAAAAGCTGTTTTGTAAACATCATGGTGAACGTGCCAAAAGAATAAGTGCCACGTGATGGGAGGAACAAATAAAGGTGACTCGCAAAACGTGATACAAACACTGAAAAATGTGGCATGCCGAAAGAAACAGTATCCAAGAAATATGCTGAGTGAAAGGACGTGACAGAGCTGAGAGCCGAAAGAGAAAAGTGCAGGAAAGTATCTGAGTGAAGAACATGCGATGTGTCGGGACTGCCTAATAAACTAATATCTAAGTGCATAGAAGTCCAAAGACATGCCAATTGTAAAAGAAGTATGTCACAGGATAAAACATAAAATGGTAAAAGTCTGAGGAGCTTACTGCGAACAGAAAGTGGGAGACCATAAGTAGACGCCGTGAAAGTATTGCTGAGAGTAACCCGGCCAAGCGCGAGAATGCGTAATAAACGTTGGAAGAAGAAATGGAAAGTGGACTGTTACAAGCGTGGGAGAACACACGTTAATAAGGTTGCAATGAAAAGAAAAGGAATTAAAGGAATTAAAACGTGAGGGACGATGTAACAAAATAAACAGAAAAACTGTGGAAAAGAACAAACAGTGATTAAAGACGAACAAGAATGTGAGAATAAAATAATAAAGACACAGCCGTGTTTACACATATATAAAGGATAATAATCATGTAAGAGGAAAGAAGAATGACAAGGAATGTAACAGTAAAGTTGACGAGGAAGATAAAATGTGGGGCTGCCTAGAGTGACTTGAAGGAAAGGGTGAAATAATAGAAGGAGTAAACAGCAAACAACATGGGGATTAACAGCGTAGTGAGAAAATGATAAGTCAGCCAATGAAATGGAAAGTGCAAAATGGATAAGGATTAGTCACATAAAGTAACGAGGAGCAATGGTAAACTAAGTGAAAGACTTCAAACAGTAAAGACAGTGAAAACAACATACAAAAATATCCTACACCAGTTTAGAAGAATGGAGATTCTTACATGTAAAAGAAGATGTGTACAGATGTGGGAACAGTAAGGGAACTTTAGCAGTCAAGGAGAGAACACACTCAGGGGCACATAGTACTAACAAATGAATTCATAGAGAATTACTGTATTCCAGTCTCTCATTAAAGCCCATCGGATGAAGAGAATTCAGCTTGTGCATCCAGAAAAGTTCTCGTTGTAAAACGAACTTTCTGGGGTCTCTGCCTTCAATTTTCTTAACCACCTCCAATATTAGGAATCAGATTTGACTGACGTTATGAGCTGCGTTCATGTATTGGGTCGCTACACATGATTTAAGATTTTTAGTCCGGATGTTGCTGCAGTGTTCTGTAAGACGGATCTTCATTTTACGCTCAGTTTTCCCCACGTAGGGCAATCCACATGGGCATTTGAGTAAATACACGACATTGGCTGTGTCATATGTTGCATTCACCTGCAGGTGAATAGGGGTACCTTGCGTGGGATGCATTATGGTAGTTCCCGGTATAATGCTATTGCAGTTTCCACAGTTGTGGCATGGGATCGTGCCCTTGTATGTTACAGGGATGATGGTGCGTGGTCTCAACATTTGTTGCAGATTCTTGGAACACTGGTAGGCAGAGATAGGTGGGTTTTCAAAAATGTTATTGAAGTCAGGTTCAAATTGGAACAATTGCCAATGTTTGATGATTATTTTGCTTAATTTTCTTGCTGTGAGTGGAGTATTTGGTAACAAATACGCAACGTGATGCAGTGTCATCTCTTTTGTTGGTTTTGGTTAACAATTGTGAAGGATCAATAGATTCAACTCTATCTTCCGCTGTTTTGATGATGTTGTAAGGATAGCCTCTTTGAAGAAATGTATTGATGATTGTGTAGCTGTCAGATGTGTAGAAATCTTTGGAGGAAGCAATTCTTTTGGCTCGCAGGAGTTGGGAGTAGGGCAAATGTTTCTTGAGACTCATTTGATGGAAACTAGTGAAGTGAAGATAGTTGTTTCGGTCCATGTGTTTGGTGTAGATTGATGTTTCCAATTTTGAGTATACGATTTTGATGGCAACATCTAAGAAAGATATCCTAGAAGCACTTATGGTGTGAGTAAATTGAATGCGATCGTTAGCTTGATTGAGATGACATATAGCTGTGATGAGTTGCGCTTTGGAACCAGTCCACATGAGGAAAATATCGTCAATGTATCGATGGTAAATCTGAAGATGTTCTTGACATTCTGGGTTTGTCAAAATATGTTCCGTTTCAAATTGGTGCATAAACAAATTGGCATACGCTGGGTCGGCGCAATTTCCCATAGTTTCTCCAGAGAGTTGAACAAAGTATTTGCCAGAACATTTAAAGTAATTGTGGAGTAGGGTGAATTGCATCAATTCCAAAAAGAAAAACTTGAAGGTTCACTGGATTTTGAGATTGCAGAAGGGAAAATTCCTTAGCTTCTAATCCGAGGTTTTGGGGGATAGACGTGTATAATGAACTGACGTCAATGTTGCAAAGTAAAGCTGGATGATTGGGGTCAATGAGAATATTCTTAATTTTCATCCAAAAATCGGTTATATCCTGAATGTAACCGGGCATGCTGGTGACACAAGCTTGTAAATGTTTGTTGATGTATGTACCTATTGGCTCATGGATGAAATTGCGGGTACATACGTTGGGTCTGAATGGAGGCCTTAAAGCATGTTTATGAATTCTTGGGACCATGTACAGATAGGGAATTTGCGGGTGTTCTTTGAGAAGGTATGTTTTGTCTCTTTCTGTTATGGTACCCAACTGAACGGCGTGGTCTATAATGATTTGTAGAACACTTTTAAATTTGTTGGTCGGGTCAGTGTTGATTTTCATATAGAGGTTGGAATCATGGAGATGAGCGTTCACACTTTCGTTGTAAAAACTGGTGCCAAGGATTACTAGGGTACCGCCCTTGTCAGCTTTACAGATGGTAATATTCTCATTTGAGGCTAGCTGCGCTATGGCTTGTCATTCATATTTAGACGGGTTTGATTTATGGTGTTGACGTTTTTGAAAAATGGTTTGTAGATCCTTTTGGACTAGGATCTCAAAAGTGTCCAAAATGTTGTGGCTCATGGGTGCAATAAATGAACTTTTAGGTCGAAGATCCATGAGTGTGCTGGATTTTGGTTCACATATGTTGGTAAAAAAATGTTTGTGTCTCTGAGATCGCATGAATTTGTTGAGACACACTTGCGTGTCTAAGTCTTTGGCAACGTAGGTAGGAACAAATGAGATGCCCGTTTGTAATACGTTTAATTGAGCTGTACTGATGTTGATGTTGGAAATGTTAATGACTAGATTCTGTGGCTCCGTGTTGATTTTGACGGATTACATTTTGAGACCTGTGATTATATTGCCACCATTTGAATTGAATTCACGATTGGAATTTTGAATCATATGAAGTAATATGACTCATTGCAAAAACCAAATCTACTAGATTGGAATTAAAATATCAGAATATTCCATTTTCAACTGTTTGACAATTTATTTACAGTCATTTCACAGCAATTAATTTTGCCTACAGGCGCGCTCAAGTCATTTTCCTTACATCTGTAAGGTTTCCTGCAGTTTATTCATTTGTGCACCAAACAGGAGGCGATCTCCTTGAGCACCCTAACCACGTATAAATATGTACCTGAGTATCTACACAGCTTAATTCGGAGTGCAGCGGTTTCTTGGTTCAGATTCAAGTTTGATCCTGCCCTCACCTCACTGCACCCACTAGGACATAGCAAATTTGACAGGCAATAAGGCTGATACTTTTGAATTTACAACCGAGGACACTAATCGTATATACTTTTTAATTCAAGATCCCGGATGCATCTCATCTAATACAGGATCCATACAAGCTAACATCAGGCAGCTTCTGTTCGCAGCCAAGAGAGAGATCAACCAGCGGTTGCACGCCAGCACCCTCATCCGTTACCACAAAGTTCAAAGAATCTCCAGGGGACTACGCATTCCACTGAAATCTACATTATGTAAGAACAATACGAGATTTACTGAAAAATGGTACGGTATATTAAACAAGTGTTCCCTTGATTTAATCATCCTCATTGTTGAAGAACTCTCTAAAATGCTTGAAGAATTGAATCAAGAAGTTAATCAACTTAAGCAAGAACTAGGCGGCAAGCTCACCATTGAAGAGTGGAATAACACACTAGAAGACATCAATGTTCAACTAGACAAATACACGAAAGAGATTAACAAAAGAAAGCTTAGAAAGTTCAAAAGAGACACAGTAGACTACAAACTTGGCGAAGTATATAATTGGGTGGAAATTTACGCTGCACGAAAACAACAACGCTCTAATTTCAACAGATCCACAGAGGGGGAAACCTCTTCATCAGACGATTCATCTCGCACTGGAACTTCCCGTGGTCCTCAGCGGCAGACTTCTCGAAGTATGGAGAGCCAACCAAGTACATCTTCATCCACACAGCCAACCACAGCCACTTCTGCGACTGTTCCTTTTTTAGGACAAGGCACCGACCAAACCGGTGATCCAGGAGGACCCAGTTTAACAGAGCCACATCAACCTGTGGCAAAATCAACATGGAGCCACAGAATCTAGTCATTAACATTTCCAACACCAACATCAGTACCGCTCAATTAATCGTATTACAAAAGGGCATCTCATTTTTTCCTACCTACGTTGCCAAAGAATTAGACACACAAGTGTGTCTATACAAATTCATGTGATCTCTGAGACTCAAACAATTTTTTACCAACATATGTGAACTAAAATCCAGAGAAGAGACCAGCACACTCATGGATCTTAGACCTAAAAGTTCATTTCTTGCACCCATGAGCCACAACATTTTGGACACTTTTGAGACCTTGTCCAAAAGGATCTACAAACCATTTTTCAACAATGTCAACACCATAAATCAAACCTGTCTAAATATGAACGAAAAGCCATAGCGCAGCTAGCCTCAAATGAGAATTTACCATCAGTAAGCTGACAAGGGCGGCGCCCTAGTAATCCTTGACACCAGTGTTTACAACAAAAGTGTGAACGCTCATCTCCATGATTCCAACCTCTACATGGAAATCAACACTGACCCTACCAATAAATTTAAAAGTGTTCTACAAATCATTATAGACCACGCCCTTCAGTTGGGTACCATTACAGAAAGAGACAAAATATACCTTCTCAAAGAACACCCGTAAATTCCCTATCTGTACATGGTCCCAAAAATTCATAAACATGCTTTAAGGTCTCCGTTCAGACCCATCTTAAGTACCCGCAATTCTATCCATGAGCCAATTGGTACATACATCGACAAATATTTACAAGCTTGTGTCACCAGCATGCCCAGTTACATCCAAGATACCACCGATTTTTTGATGAAACTTAAGAATATTCTCATTGACCCCAATCATCCAGCTTTACTTTGTACCATTGACGTCAGTTCATTATACACGTCTATCACCCACAACCTCGGATTGGAAGCTATGGAATTTTCCCTTCTGCAATCTCAAAAACCAGTGAACCTTCAAGTTTTTCTTTTAAAATTGATGCAATTCACCCTACTTCACAGTTACTTTAAATGTTCTGGCAAATACTTTGTTCAACTCTCTGGAGAAGCTATGGGAAATTGGGCCGCCCCGGGGTATGCCAATTTGTTTATGCACCAATTTGAAACGGAACATATTTTGACAAACCCAGAATGGCAAGAACATCTTCAGATTTACCATCGATACATTGACGATATTTTCCTCATGTGGACTGGTTCCGAAGTGCAACTCATCACATCTATATGACATCTCAATCAAGTTAACAAATGCATTCAATTTACTCACACCATAAGTGCTTCTAGGATATCTTTCTTAGATGTTGACACCAAAATCGTGGACTCAAAATTGGAAACATCAATCTACACCAAACCCACGGACCGAAACAACTATCTTCACTTCACTAGTTTCCATCAAATGAGTCTCAAGAAACATGTGCCCTACTCCTAAATCCTGCGAGCCAAAAGAATTGCTTCCTCCAAAGATTTCTACACATCTGACAGCTCCACAATCATCAATAGATTTCTTCAAAGAGGCTATCCTTACAACATCATCAAAACAGCGGAAGATAGAGTTGAATCTGTTGATCGTTCACAATTGTTAACCGAAACCAACAAAAGGGATGACACTGCATCACGTTGCATATTTGGTTCCAAATACTCCACTCACAGCAAAAAAATTAAACAAATAATCATCAAACAATGGCAATTGTTAAAACTTGAATCTGACTTCAATAACATTTTTGAAAACCCACCTACCTTTGCCTACCAGCGTTCTAAGAATCTGCAACAAATGTTGAGAACATGCACCATCATCCCTGTAACATACAAGGGCACAATCCCATGCCGCAACTGTGGAAACTGCAATAGCATTATACCGGGCACTAACATAATGCATCCCACGCATGGTACCCCTATTCACCTGCAGTTGAATGCAACATGTGACACGGCCAATATCGTGTATTTACTCAAATGCCCATGTGGCTTGCGCTACGTGGAGAAAATTGAGCGTAAAATCAAGGTCCGTCATACGGAACACCGCAGCAACATCCAGACTAAAAATCTTAAAACATGTGTAGCGGCCCACTACGTGAATGCAGCTCATAACGTCAGTCAAATCAGATTCCTAATGTTGGAGGTGGTTAAGAAAATTGAAGGCAGAGACCCCAGAAAATTCCTTTTACAATGAGAACTATTCTGGATGCACAAGCTGAATTCTCTTCATCTAATGGGCCTTAATAAGAGACTGGAATACAGTAGTTTTCTATGAACTCATTTGTTAGTACTATGTGCCCCTGAGTGTGTTCTCTCCTTGACTGCTACTGTTCCCTTACTGTTCCCACATCTGTACACATCTTCTTTTACATGTATTAGTCTTTCACTTAGTTCACCATTGTTCCTCGTTACTTTATGTGACTAATCTGTATCCATTTTCCACTTTCCATTTCATTGGCTGACTTTTCATTTTCTCACTAAGCTGTTAATCCCCATGTTGTTTGCTGTTCACCCCTTCTATTATTTCACCCTTTCCTGCAGCCCCACATTTTATCTTCCTTGTCAACTTTACTAGTACATTTCTTGTCATTCTTCTTTCCTCTTACATGATTATCATCCTTTATATATGTGTAAACACGGCTGTATCTTTATTTTTTTTCTCACATTCTTGTTCATCTTTAATCACCGTTTGTTCTTTTCCACAGTTTCTCTGTTTATTTTGTTACATCGTCCCTCACGTTTTAATTCCTTTAATTCCTTTTCTTTTCTTTGCAACTTTATTAACGTGTGTTCGTCCCCTTTCCATTTCTTCTTCCAACGTTTATCACGCATGCTCGCGCTTGGCCGGGTTACTCTCGGCAATTCTTTCACGGCATCTAATTATGCTCTCACAATTTCTGTTCGCGGTAAGCTCCTCAGACTTACCATTTTATGTTTAATCCTGTGACATACTTTTTTTACAATTGGCATGTCTTTGGACTTCTATGCACTTAGATATTCGTTTATTAGGCAGTCCCGACACATCACATGATTCTCACTCAGATACTTTCCTGCACTGTTCTCTTTCGCCTCCCAGCTGTGTCACGTCCTTTTCACTAAGCATATTTCTTGGATACTGTTTCTTTTGGCTCACCACATTTTTCAGTGTTTGTATCACGTTTCGCGAGTCACCTTTATTGTTCCTCCCATCACGCAGCACTTATTCTTTTGGCACGTTCACCATGATGTTTACAAACTGCTTTTTCTAGCCTTTCCTTTTCCCTTTTTTACACGTGTTCAAGATTTTCCATTGCCCTGGGCGTTTTTGGGTTCCACCATTTTATCATGCAATATTTACTAGATTTTGATGCATTCCATTTCGCGTCTTATGTTATATTGGTTCTACATTTTGTTTCATTCTAGACCAATGCCCCCTGAAGTAGAGCTGTGATACGGCTCGAAATGCATTGGGGTATTCTTACGAAACTATGAATGGATTACATTTTGAGACCTGTGATTATATTGCCATCATTTGAATCGAATTCACGATTGGAATTTTGAATCATATGAAGTAATATGACTCATTGCAAAAACCAAAGCTACTAGATTGGAATTAAAATATCAGAATATTCCATTTTCAACAGTTTGACAATTTATTTACAGTCATATCTCAGCAATTAATTTTGCCTACAGGCGTGCTCAAGTCATTTTCCTTACATCCGTAAGGTTTCCTGCAGTTTACACTGTTAGACCTGACATGCCTGGTGTGGTCTTCCCCCAAATGTTCGCCTTCTCCCCTCCTGTTGCCTCGACTTCATTTTTGTTGGAATTAGGACTTTGTGCACTTTACCACTGCTAATCAGCACTAAACTGCTTGTGCTCTCTCCTATGGTTAAATTGGTTACACATAATTGGCACATTTAATTCACTTATAACTCCCTAGTAAACTGGTACTACGTGTACACAGGGCTGGGAAATTAAATGCTGCTGGTGGAACTGTAGCTCTTATTGTGCGACTCACTACATTTGCCCTTTAAATGAAGTTTCAGGTTTGTCATTGCAGCCTGCACTGCCAATTTCACCTAGCAAAATAACCTTTTTGATTTGTGCGCCGGACAGGAGGTGATCTCCTTGAGCACCCTAACGACGTATAAATATTTACCTGAGTATCTACACAGCTTAATTCGGAGTGCAGCGGTTTCTTCGTTCAGATTCAGTTCTAATAGTGTGACATTATTTTGAGTGCCTTTTGGTCTTTTGAGCATTCGGGCTGCTTTTTTGGCCAAACTCCGATTAGGAAATGAGTGTACATTGCACTTGCCCAGGGTTTTACACAGGAAATATCATCGTTTTTAGCTGGTTCCAACTAAACAAATTAATAATATAAGAATAACAGATGCAATAACTATTTTCCCAAGTTCCTGTCTATCACTTATGACTGCAATCCAAGACATGTTGGCATAAATTGAATTAACATTTGGGTGTTTTTTTGCACTTGTCATAATGTTGAGGGTCTTACAGGAACTATATATTTCAATATTTTAGGACACTCGATAACATCAGTCATAGCACATTGGCAGGATTTGCTTGGGAAATGGAAATTATACATATTTAAGGGCCTTCCTTTTTATGAATCTCTTTTTATCTAATGTATCTATTTATTTATTTGTACTATGCACTTTTCAAAATTAAATATGTGTCTTCCGCCTAGTAACAACCCCCAAAATTACAGGCACTTATATATGATAATTATGTGTACAGTGATTTCTACAGTGCTCTTAATTTGCTGTTTGTTTCCCTTGATGTCATTTTATAAATGATTGGTTGCAGGTGTTTGTACTTTTTAGGTCATATTGACAGAAATAAAGTTTTTCTTGAACTTGAAATCATACATACCATAATTCTTGTAGAGCTTGTCAAATGATGGTGCTGTTCCTCTTCCACTGAAGTCATTTCCCTGATCAATCAAACCCTCCTTTACAGCTTCATGCCCACACACAACAATGACACGACGAGGGCCCAAATACACTGTGAACACATCTCCATACTTCTTTCTCAGCTGCATTGATAAACAAAAAGAAGAAAACATTTTGAGGGAAGATGTGAGACTGCTTTTGACATTTGTGGCATTGAAAAACATCTTGACCTATTGAGTCACAATTCATTATGGTGACAATATTCATTAACAAATATGTGGTAGGAGTTAAAGAGATACACAAAAGAAGCAACCACACTCTCTCATGTAAATGCACCACCTATACACAGAAGAGATATGTAAAACACATGCACACACATGTACAGCATATAAACAGAGAACTATGCTTCTCTTCTTAAACCCTTCAATTTCAGGGTGCAGAAAGTGCCGTCAAACACACAATCACAAATCTCTTACATACTTACAAATTAGTATGGAATAACATTATTGTTATTAACTTTTGTATAACAATAATCCATCACTAATGTTATTTTCCAGTTGATTCTATTACCTTATCCAGGTTAGATACATTCTAGAGCATGGATGAATGCATGGGATAGTCTGCCAGGTAACCTTGTCATAGTAATGAAGGAAAAGGCAATCATTTGCCAGAACTCTTGTGAATTTTGTTCCAACTTTTCTCCAAATGTTATACCACCTCACGAGAGCATAAATGTTTACAGTGTCCTCAAGGAAAGTAATATCCGAATCCCTATGGACATTATAAGATGATACTGAGCAGGAAACTGCAAAGGTCTGCACAGAAAATAATTTTCTCTTTTTTTGCATGATTTTGAAACCTGCTATGCCCCACTGTTCTATTCACTATATGGCTGTTGAAATACATTTACACCTATACAATGGTAACATCTCACGTAAGGATTTGTTACCAGTTTTAGTGCCAAATATAAACAGTGCCTCTACGGTACTTTTAAAATGGAGATTGATTAAGTCTGTAGGGGGTTGCCAGTTTCTTTACACATATGAAATGTAAAACTATTAATAAAATCATGTTTATCTATATTATTTTAATTTGATAATATAACAAATATATGTGTATCTATATGTATGTACATACACACATATATACATACACACATATCATATATATATATATATATATATATATAAATATTAATATTTTCACAGAAAAATCATCATCCAGTGACTGGGTGTTTCTAAAAAGCTTAATAATGTTATATATCCCAAAGTGTATTGAAGAATAAGTGGGTGTATGAGTGTCTGAATGGATGATTTAGTGGGTGCATGACTGACTGTATAAGTGAATGATTAAACGTGTCTTAGTGAATGCATGGGTGAATGACTAATCTGTGTGAATGTCGGTATCAGTCTGTCATTTGGTGTGTAAGTATCTGCATGGGTTGGTGAGTAGCTACATGAGTGTTTATATAGGTTAATGATTGGTTGTCTGAGGACATGTATGGGTGCCTGATTGTCTGTGTGGGGTTGACTCTGTGCATGGATGAGTGAGTGAGTGTTTCACTGGGTGTATGGGTTCATGAGTGCAATGTCAAGGGGCTGTTGGGTGAGTGAGTACGTATGGCTATGTACGTGAGTATGTGGATATCTCAATGGTATATGTGTGAATAACTACATATCTGAAAAGCATTATATGTAAGTCTTGGAGTATATGAGAGATCGTATGTGAGAGTGAGGATTGTGAGAGTGGCTGTATGGATGAGTTTGTTCTTGTGTCAGTGATTGTATAAGCAAGTAAGTATGTGTTAGTACCTGTATGAATAACTGAGGTGGTGTGTGTGTATAACTGTATAGATGTGTAAATGGCAATGTGCTGGGTCTTTGTGTGACTGACTACATGTGTGAGTAACCCTATGGGTGAGTGGCAATGTGTGAGTGTCTGTATGGGTATATGATTGCATATATCAGTGGCTGTATAAATTATAGACTGTGTGAATGAATGACTGTATGGGTGAGTGAGTGGTTGTCTGTAAACCTATGAATAAGTGAGTGGGTATATTCTAAATGGTATTGGTGTGTCTATGGTTTCGAGAATGATAATCTGTATTTTAGAGTGGGCTTATCAAAGGTTATATTAGGGTGTGAAGAGGTGCATCAGATATTAAGTGGATGATTTCATCAGTGATGTTATCAGTGATATCATCAGTGATGTCACTGACCATGTCATGAGTTATGTAATATGTGACGTCACCAGCAGTACATTGCGGGGGCGCAAGTTATAGTTAGCTCAGCTAACTATAACAGCCAAATTTCTCTGGTTTTGTACGAGAAAAATATCAGCCTAACTATAACGTCCCTGAAATATGTTTTTTTCAGTGAACTGCTACAGTTTTTTAAATGCTAATTCCTAACTATAACGTTCCTGAAACCTGTTCTTTTCAAGGAATTGCTAAGGTTTTTTAAATGCTAATACCTAACTATAATGTCCCTGAAAACTCAGTTTTTTTCTGTGAATATCTATGGTTTTTAAATTCTAACTATGCCTACATAGGTAGGACAGGTGCAGATAGAGGAAGAAAGGTGCAGAAAGAAGCAATAGAAGTGCAGAAAGAGGGAAAAGAGGTGAAGAAAGAGGAAGAAAGGTGCAAAAAGTAGCAAGAGAATGCAGAAAGATGCAGCAGAAGTCCAGAAAGAGGAAGAAAAGTAAAGAAAGAAGCACAATAAGTGCAGGAAGAACCAACAAAGGTGCAAAAAGAGGCCTACTTTGGCTATACTTTACAACAGACTCATACAAAGTGGCCTAATCACTAATCCTCCCACGATGTCTTAAACCTCACTTTTTTCTTGAAGGTTCACTATTAATCGACTGCCCAGATTGTTAGGCCTACCAAATATAAAACAGAAATACTAAGCAAATCACTATTGTATGTCTGACCACGTCTGTGAAGGTATGCATGTGTGTTTCTACTTTTACCTAGTGACATACTACATAAAAATTAACATACAAATACTTTAATACATGTGTTTCAAACAGCATACTCTGGAAATATGAGTACACAAATGTGAATGTAATTCTTTCGGCTCATTATACAGGCCACATGGTTATTCAATAGTATATTTGAGGGGCTCTATAATACATGTACACATCAGACATGTCTGTCTGTGCAACTGAATGATAAACAACAACTGAGCATTTAACCACCTATAGGAGAACTTTTTAAGCTACCATCTTTAGCTGTATAACACATGTGAGAATACATATACAGGTAGACATATACCTCAGTCACAAGAGCACAGTGACCCTAAAACTTGACAGCTTTCACTTCTCATTTAAATACAGAAAGAGGCAAGAGAATTACAGAAAGAAGCAAGAGAAGTGCAATAAAAAACAAGAGAGGTGCAGAAAAAGTAACACGTGCAGACAAAGGCAAGAGAAATGCATAAAGAGGCAAGAGTGGTGCAGAAAGAGGCAAGAGTGCTGCAGAAAGAGGCAAGAGTGCTGCAGAAAGAGGGAAGACGAGTAGAAAAGGAGGCAATAGGGGTGCAGAAAGGAGAAAGAGGTACAGAAAATCGCAAGAGGTACAGAAAGAAGCAAAAGAGGTGCAGATAGAGGCAAGAGAGGTGCAGATAGAAGGAAGAGGGTACATAAAGGGACAAGAGGGGTGCAGAAAGAGGAAAGAGGGGTGCAGAACAAACCAACAGAGGTGCCAAAAGAGGCAAGGGAACTGCAAAAAGAGGCAAGGGGGTTGCAGAAACAGTTAAAAGAGGTGCAGAAAGAGAGAAGAGGGATGCAGACAGAGGCAAGAGAGGTGCAGAAAGAAGCAATAGAGGTGCAGAAAGAAGCAATAGAGGTGCAGAAAAAAGCAACAGAGGTGCTGAAACAGGCAAGAAGAGTGCAGAAAGAGGCAAGGCACAAAGAGAAGTAGAGTATAGAAAGAGGCAAGAGGGGTGCAAAAAGAGGGAAGAAGGGTGCAGAAAGAGGCAAGATGGATGCAGAAAGAAGTGAGGTGCAGAAAGAAGAAACAGAGGTGAAAAAGAAGAAAAAGAAGTACAGAAATAAGCAACAGAGATGCAGAAGGAGGCAACTGAGGTGCATAAATAGACAACAGAGGTGCAGACAGAGGCAAGAGAGGTGCAGAAACACAAGAAAAATGATGAAAGAGGCAACAGAAGTGGTGAAAGAAGCAACAGAGGTATACAAAGAAGCAAGAGAAATGATGAAAGACAAGAGAGTTGCAAAAAAAACAAAAGAGGTAAATGAAAAAGCAAGAGACATACTTAAAGAGGTAAGTGAGGTGCAGAAATAGGTACAGTGGTGCAGAAAGGGGGATGCAGAAAGAGGCAAGAGGGGTGCAGAAAAAAGCAAGAGAACTGCAGAAAGAACCAAGGGAGATGCAGAAAGAGGCAAGAGGGTGCATAAAGAAGCAATAGAAGTGCAGAATGAAGCAACAGAGCTGCAGAAAGAGGTAAGAGACCTGTAGAAAGAGGCACAAGTGTTGCAGAAACAGGCGAAAGAGGTGCTTAAAGAAGGAACAGGCTGCAGACAGAGACAATAGAGGTGCAGAAAGAGGGAAGAGGGATCCAGAAAGAGGCATGAGAGGTACAAGAACACTGTAGAAAGAACAAACAGAGGTACAGAAAGAGGTAAGAGAACAGCATATAGAGGCAAGAGATGTGCAGAAAGAGGCAAGAGAGATGCACAAAGAGGGAACAGAGGTGCAGAAAGAAACAAGAAAATTACAGAAAGAAGCAACAGAGATGCAGAGAGAGGCAAAGGGGCTGCAAAAAGAGGCAAGATCGGTGGGTTAGAGGCAAGAGAAGTGCAGAAAGAAGCAACAGAGGTACAGAAAGAGGCAAGACAAGTGCAGAAAGAGGCAAGGGATGTACAGAAACAGGGAAGAGGGGGGCAGAAAGAGGCAAGAGGGGTGAAGAAAGAAGCAAGTGCAGTGAAGAATGGGGCAATGGAGGTGCAGAAAGAGGCAGGAGAGGTGCATAAACAGGCAGGAGAACTGCAGAAAGAACCAATGGAGATGCAGAAAGAGGCAAGCGGGGTGCAGAAAGAAGTAATAGAAGTGCAGAATGAAACAACAGAGCTGCAGAAAGAGGCAAGAGACCTGCAGAAAGAGGCACAAGTGTTGCAGAAACAGGCAAAAGATGTGCAAAAAGAAGGAACAGGGTAAAGACAGAGTGAAGAGGTGAAGAAAGAGGGAAGGGGGATGCAGAAAGAGGTATGAGCGGTGTAGAAAGAAGCAAGAACAGTGCAGAAAGAAGCAATAGAGGTGCAGAAAGAGGCAAGAAAAGTGCAGAAAGAGGCAAGAGAGGTACAGAAACAGGTAGGAGAGGTGCAGAAAGAGGGAACAGGTGTGCAGAAAGAGGCAAGAGATATACAGAAACAGATAAGAGGGGTGCAGAAAGAGGTAAGAGGTGTGAATAAAAAGCAACTGCAGTGAAGAAAGGGGCAACAGAGTTGCAGAAAGAGGCAAAAGAGGTGCATAAACAGGCAAGAGAAGTGCAGAAAGAGGCAAGAGTAGTGCAGAAAGAAGCAACAGAAATGCAGAAAGAGGCAAGAGAAGTGAATACAGAGGCAAGAGACATATAGAAACTGGCAGTAGAGGGGCAGAAAGAGGAAAGAAGAGTGCAGAAAAAGGAAAGAGGGATAAAAAAGAAGCAAGAGAGGTGCAGAAAGAAGCAAGAGAAGTGCAGTAAGAAGAAACAGATGTTCAGAAAGCCTGAAAGGGGGAGCAGAAAGAAGCAAGGGAAATGGAGAAAGAAGCCAGGGAAAGGCAGAAAAAAGCAAATGAGGTGCAGAAAGAGACAAGGGCAGTATAGGAAGAGGCGAGAGAGGTGCAAAAAGAAGTGAGAGAGATGCACAAAGAGGGAACAACAGAACAGAAAGAGGCAAGAGGGGTGCGGAACGAAGCAACATAGGTGCAGAAAGAAGCAAGAACAGGTTCAAAAGAAGCAACCCAGGTGTAGGAAGAGGCAAGAGGGGTACAAAAAGAGGCAAGAAGGGTGCAGAAAGAAGCAACAGAGGTGCAGAAACAGGCAAGAGAAGTGCAGAAAGAGGCCAGAGAGGTGCAGAAAAAGGGAACAGGTGTGCCAAAACAGGCAAGAGATGTACAGTAAGAGGGAAGGGGGTGCCAAATGAGGCAAAAGGGGTGAAAAAAGATGCAAGTGTGGTAAAGAATGAGGCCACAGAGGTGCAGAAAGAGGCAAGAGAAGTGCATCAACAGGCAAGAGAAGAGCAGAAAGAGGCAAGAGAAATACTGAAAGCAGCAACAGAGGTAGAGAAAGAAGCAATAGAAGTGATGAAAGAGATGGGAGAGTTGCAGAATGAAACTAGAGAGGTGCAGAAAAAAGAAAGAGGAGTTAGGAAAGAGGCACGTGAGGTGCATAAAGAGGCAGGAGAAGGACAGAAAGAGGCAAGAGAGGTGCATAGAAAAGCAAGAGAGTTGCAGAAACAGGAAAGAGTGGTGAACAAAGAGGAAATAGGGGTGCAGAAACAGACAATAGGGGTGCAGAAAGTGGCTACAGAAGTGTAGAAAAAGCAACAGAGGTAAAGAAAGTGGCAAGAAAAATGCAGAAAGAGGCAGGAGAGGTGCAGGAAGAGGCAAGTGAGGTATAAAAAGAGGCAAGAGAGGTACAGAAAGAGGGAATAGGGGCAGAAAGAGGCAGAAGGGGTGCACAAAGAAACAACAGAGGTGCACAAAGAAGCAAAAGAGGTATGCAAAGAAGCAAGAGAAGTGTTGAAAGAAGCAACAGAGGTGCAGACAGAGGCAAGAGTGGTGGAGAAAGAGGCAAGATGGGTGAAGAAAAAAGCAAGAGTGGTGCGAAAAAGCTATTGATGTGCAGAAAGACAAGGGAAATGCAGAAATAAGCAAGTGAGGTGAGTAAGAGGCAAGAGAACTGCAGAAAGAGGCAAGAGAGGTACAAAAAGAGGGAACAGTGGTACAGAAAGAGGCAAGAGGGGTGCAGAAAGAAGCAACAGAGGGGCAGAGAAAAGCAAACAAAGTGTAGAAAGAAGTAACCCAGTTGCAGAAAGAGGCAAGAGGAGTGCCGAAAGAGGCAAGAGGGGTGCAAAAGAAGCAACAGAGGCACAGAAACAGACAAGAGAAGTGCAAAAAGAGGCAAAAGAGGTGCAGAAAAATGAGAATAGGGGTGCATAAATGGGCAAGACAGGTACAGAAAAAGAGAAGAGGGGTGCAGAAAAAGACAAAAGGGGTGAAGAACGTTGTAAGTGTGGGGAAGAAAGAGGCAAGAGAGGTGCATAAACAGGCAAAAGGAGAGCAGAAAGAGGCAAAAGAAGTACTGAAAGAAGCAACAGAGGTATAGAAAGAAGCAATAGAAGTGATTAAAGAGACAAGAGAGTTGCAAAATGAAACTAGAGAAGTGCAAAAAAAGAAAGAGGAGTGAAGAAAGACGCAAGTGAGGTGTAGAAAGAAGCAAGAGCAGTGCATAAAGAAGCAACAGAGGTGCAGAAAGAGGTCAAAGGGACACAGAAAGAAGCAAGAGGTAAAAGTGGTGCATAAAGAAGGACAAGAGGTCCAGAAAGAAGCAAGGGAAATGCAGAAAGAAACAAGTGAGGTGCATAAAGAGGCAGGAAAAGTGCAGAAAGAGACAAGAGGGGTGCAAAAAGTGGCAAGAGAGATGTTGAAACTAGCAACATGGGTGTAGAAAGAGGGAGGATGGGTGCAGGAAAAGCGAAGAGGGGTGCAACAAGAAGCAAGAAAAGTACAGAAAGAAGCTAGAGCAGTGCATAAAGAAGCAACAGAGGTACAGAAAGAGGTCAAAGGGACGTAGAAAGAAGCAAGAGAGGTTCAGAAAGAAGCAAGGGAAATGCAGAAAGAAGCAACAGAGGTGCGGAAAGAGGCAAGAGAGGTGTTAAAAATTGGCAACAGAGGTACAGAAAGAGGGGAAGAGGGGACAGAAAGAGGAATGAGGGGTACACAACGAAACAATAGAGGAGCACAAAAAAGCAATAGAGGTGCAGAAAAAAGAAAAAGAAGTGTAGAACGAAGCAACGGGGGTGTAGAAAAAGGCAAGAGAAGTGCAATAAGAAGCAACTGAAATGCAGAAAGAGGCAAGAGAAGTGCAAAAAGAGGCAAACGTGGTGAAGAAAGAAGGAACAGAGGTGCTTAAAGATGCAAGGAAAATGCAGAAAGAAGCAAGGGAAATGCAGCAAGAAACAACTGAGGTGCAGAATGAGGCAAGAGAAGTGCAGAAAGAGGCAAGAGAGGTATAAAAACTGGCAGCAGAGGTGCTGAAAGGAACAGAAGAGATACAGAAAGAGGGAAAAGGGATAAAGAAAGATGCAAGTGCAGTGAAGAAAGAGGCAACAGTGGTGCAGGAAAAGGCAAGAGAGGTGCATACACAGGCTAGAGAAGTGTAGAAAGAGGCAAGAGGTATACAGGCCACATGGTTATTCAATAGTATATTGGAGGGGCTCTATAATACATATACACATCAGACATGTCTGTCTGTGCAACTGAATGATAGAGCACAACTGAGAACAGTTAACCACCTATAGGAGAACTTTTTAAGCTACCATCTGTAGCTTCATAACACATGTGAGAATACATATACAGGTAGACATATACCTCAGTCACAAGAGCACACTGACCTTTAAACTTGACAGCTTTCACTTCTCATTTAAATACAGAAAGAGGCAAGAGAATTATAGAAAGAAGCAAGAGAAGTGCAATAAAAACAAGAGAGGTGCAGAAAAAGTAACACGTGCAGACAAAGGCAAGAGAAATGCATAAAGAGGCAAGAGTGGTGCAGAAAGAGGCAAGAGTATTGCAGAAAGAGGCAAGAGTGCTGCAGAAAGAGGGAAGACGAGTGGAAAAAGATGCAACAGGGGTGCAGAAAGGAGCAAGAGAGGTACAGAAAACCGCAAGAGGTACAGAAAGAAGCAACAGAGGTGCAGATAGCGGCAATAGAGGTGCAGAAAGAAGGAAGAGGGTACATAAAGAGACAAGAGGGATGCATAAAGAGGAAAGAGAGGTGCAGAAAGAAACCGAGGTGGCAAAAGAGGCAAGCGAACTGCAAAAAGAGGCAAGGGAGTTGCAGAAACAGTTAAAAGAGGTGCAGAAAGAGGGAAGAGTGATGCAGACAGAGGCAAGAGAGGTGCAGAAAGAAGCAATAGAGGTGCAGAAAGAAGCAATAGAGGTGCAGAAAGAAGCAACAGAGGTGCTGAAACAGGCAAGAAGAGTGCAGAAAGAGGCAAGGGAGGTGCACAAAGAGAAGTACGGTATAGAAAGAGGCAAGAGGGGTGCAAAAAGAGGGAAGAACCGTGCAGAAAGATGCAAGATGGGTGCAGAAAGAAGTGAGAGGTGCAGAAAGAAGAAACAGAGGTGCAAAAAGAAGCAAAATAAGTACAGAAATAAGCAATAGAGATGCAGAAAGATGCAAGAGAAATGTAGAAAAAGGCAAGAGAGGTGCAGAAACAGGCAGGAGAGGTGCAGGAACAGTATACAAAAAGAGGCAAGAGAAGTGCAGAAAGAGGGAAGGGGTACAGAAAGAGGCAAGATGGGTGCAGAAAGAAGCAACTGAGGTGCATAAATAGAAAACAGAGGTGCAGACAGAGTCAAGAGATGTGCAAAAACACAAGAAAAATGCTGAAAGAGGCAACAGAAGTGATGAAAGAAGCAACAGAGGTGTACAAAGAAGCAAGAGAAATGATCAAAGAGACAAGAGAGTTGCAAAAAGAAACAAAATAGGTAAATGAAAAAGCAAGAGAGATACAGAAAGAGATACAAAAAGAGGTAAGTGAGGTGCAGAAATAGGCCCAGTGTTGCAGAAAGAGGGATGCAAAAAGAGGCAAGAGGGGTGCAGAAAAAAGCAAGAGAACTGCTGAAAGAACCAAAGGAGATGCAGAAAGAGGCAAGAGGGGTGCATAAAGAAGCAATAGAAGTGCAGAATGAAGCAACAGAGCTGCAGAAAGATGCAAGAGACCTGTAGAAAGAGGCACAAGTGTTGCAGAAACAGGCAAAATAGGTTCTTAAAGAAGGAACAGGCTGCAGACAGAGACAAGAGAGGTGCAGAAAGAGTGAAGAGGGATCCAGAAAGAGGCATGAGAGGTACAAGAACACTGCAGAAAGAACCAACAGAGGTACAGAAAGAAGCAAGAGAACAGCATATAGAGGCAAGAGATGTGCAGAAAGAGGCAAGAGAGATGCACAAAGAGGGAACAGAGGTGCAGAAAAAACAGGAAAATTACAGAAAGAAGCAACAGAGATGCAGAGAGAGGTAAAAGGGCTGTAAAAAGAGGCAAGATCGGTGGGGTTAGAGGCAAGAGAAGTGCAGTAAGAAGCTACAGAGGTACAGAAAGAGGCAAGAAAGGTGCAGAAAGAGGCAAGAGAGGTACAGAAACAGGTAGGAGGGGGCAAAAAGAGGCAAGAGGTGTGAAGAAAGAAGCAAGTGCAGTGAAGAATGGGGCAACGGAGGTGCAGAAAGAGGCAAGAGAGGTGCATAAACAGGCAGGAGAACTGCAGAAAGAACCAATGGAGATGCAGAAAGAGGCAAGAGGGGTGCAGAAAGAAGTAATAGAAGTGCAGAAGAAGCAACAGAGCTGCAGAAAGAGGCAAGAGACCTGCAGGAAGAGGCAAAAATGTTGCAGAAACAGGCAAAAGATGTGCAAAAAGAAGGAACAGGGTAACGACAGAGTGAAGAGTGGTGAAGAAAGAGGGAAGGGGGTGCAGAAGGAGGTATGAGCGGTGTAGGAAGAAGCAAGAACAGTGCAGAAAGAAGCAACAGAGGTGCAGAAAGAGGCAAGAAAAGTGCAGAAGGAGGCAAGAGAGGTACAGTAACAGGTAGGAGAGGTGCAGAAAGAGGGAACAGGTGTGCGGAAAGAGGCAAGAGATATATAGAAACAGATAAGAGGGGTGCAGAAAGAGGTAAGAGGGGTGAATAAAGAAGCAACTGCAGTGAAGAAAGGGGCAACACAGGTGCAGAAAGAGGCAAAAGGGGTGCCAAAACAGGCAAGAGATGTACAGTAAGAGGGAAGGGGGTGCTAAATGAGGCAAAAGGGTGATAAAAGATGCAAGTGTGATAAAGAATGAGGCCACAGAGGTGAAGAAAGAGGCAAGAGAAGTCCATCAACAGGCAAGAGAAGAGCAGAAAGAGGCAAGAGAAATACTGAAAGAAGCAACAGAGGTATAGAAAGAAGCAATAGAAGTGATGAGAGACAGGAGAGTTGCAGAATGAAACAAGAGAGGTGCAGAAAAAAAGAAAGAGGAGTTAAGAAAGGGGCACGTGAGGTGCAGAAAGAGGCAGGAGAAGTACAGAAAGAGGGAAGAGAGGTGCAGAGAGAAGCAAGAGAGTTGCAGGAACAGGCAAGAAAGGTGGAGAAAGAAAATAGGGGTGCAGAAACAGACAAGAGGGGTGCAGAAAGAAGCAAGATAGATGTGGAAAAGAGTAGGAGAAGTGCAGAAAGAACCAATAAATGTGGCGGTGCAGAAAGAGGCAAAAGGTGTGCAGAAAGTGTCAACAGAAGTGTAGAAAAAGCAACAGAGGTGAAGAAAGTGGCAAGAAAAATGCAAAAAGAGGCAGGAGACGTACAGGAAGAGGCAAGTGAGGTATAAAAAGAGGCAAGAGAGGTACGGAAAGAGGGAATAGGGGGCAGAAAGAGGCAGAAGGGGTGTACAAAGAAATAATAGAGGTGCACAAAGAAGCAAAAGAGGTGTGCAAAGAAGCAAGAGAAGTGTTGAAAGAAGCAACAGAGGTGCAGACAGAGGCAAGAGTGGTGTAGAAAGAGGCAAGATGGGTGAAGAAAGAAGCAAGAGTGGTGCAAAAAAAGCTATTGAAATGCAGAAAGACAAGGGAAATGCATAAATAAGCAAGTGAGGTGAGTAAGAGGCAAGAGAACTGCAGAAAAAGGCAAGAGAGATACAAACAACAAAAGAGGTGACAGTGGTACAGAAAGAGGCAAAAGGGGTGCATAAAGAAGAAACAGAGGTGCAGAGAAAAGCAAACAAAGTGTAGAAAGAAGTAACCCAGGTGCAGAAAGAGGCAAGAAGAGTGCCGAAAGAGGCAAGAGGGGTGCAAAAGAAGCAACAGAGGTACAGAAACAGACAAGAGAAGTGCAAAAAGAGGCAAAAGAGGTGCAGAAAAAATGAGAACAGGGTTGCATAAACAAGCAAGACAGGTACAGAAAAAGGGAAGAGGGGTTGTAGTGACTGGATATTTTGTCCTATTTCTGAGTGATGGTGACTTTAGTCTACTACCTTCTTAGTATAGTGGATAGATCCCTATTCTGGGCCTATTCTTAGGGTTAGCCTACTGACTTTGGCTTAATAATATGCCCTTTCATCACTTTCGGGCCTGAAGGCCTATATTAGAGGGTAGATCCTTTATTTCTGACATCATATTACCTATTGGTAGGGCTTGCTTATGTATTTTGATAGAGCTATGCGTCTCTTTCACCTTTTTCGGGCATACAAGGCCCAAACAAGAGAGACTCCATTTTCCTTCCTGCCTTGGCTGCTCGAGGCGCTTGTAGGTTAAGAGTGATGTTTTAGTTATGAGCTGTTTTTCACTGGAGAGGAACCAGTCAGAGCTGGCCCTTATCGGAGGAATGTAAGCAGAGCTCGGGTTTTAGACGAAACAGCAGCTGGCCACTGTGGGAGCGTCGGAGGCCCGGGGCCTGGTACAGGAGTCTGGTGGGCGGCAGGTTACTGTCTGGAAATTTCCATGAACGAAGAGCTCTTTATATTATCGAGGTGTAGAGAGGAGGAGCAGGCAGTTGATAGTTGGAGTTTGGAACGATCGAAGACTGATGATCTTTTGGAGAGACTGAAGTTATATTGTGAGTCAGTCTGTTAGAGCAGTTGGAGCTAGTTAGACGTCGGAGTTAGAACAATCAGAGTGAAGAAGTTAGTTGAACGGATGGTTTTTAGAGCGGCTGAAACTATATCATTAGATTGAAGTCTGGAGGTGAAGACAGTTCGTGGGAGAGAGGAAGCCAGTGCAAAGTGATCGGTGCAGAGCTGAGAAACAGAGAAGAAGAAGAGAGAAGGGTTCCAGTGCTTTGAAGGAGCATAACGGTGCAGACGTGTATCCGTGGGTGCAGAGTAGAATCTGAGATGAGCGAAGGCACAGACGAGAGAGGGACCCAGATGACTCCATAATTATAAGGTAAAGTCTGTCCTGCTATTATAGTGTGCAAATATACAAACTCTTTCCTTTACTTTTCAGGCTATGCTGAGATTGCTAGGTATTATTGTGACTTTATAATACAATGTTTCCTTTGTCTGTTATTGTGTAATAAAGGGACCCAGTTTGTAACGAATATATTTATTTGAGTATTGTTTCTATGATAAAGCTGACCTTTCTTTACAGCCAGATGCCAGCGTATGCAAGGATGGGCGATTCCCTTCCTACAGGTAACTGATGTGGGAGAATGATGTAAGTTTTATGTCAGGGAATAATTCTTAAGTGTAACAATTTGGCAGTTCTTGTGTGAGAGGATCGGATCTCCTATATATCACATGAGGGATAATAATTCATATAAGATAGAAGATACTCCCAGTAAATCTTAGGTACTTAGGAACTTCCCAATGGAGAGAGAGCAGAAGGTATTAATAGGACAGTGAGATCGCTCAAGATAGGGCGTTAATGAGAACACCAATTGTGATTGGTGTGTAATGAGATTGCTCAAGATAGGGCATTAATGAGAACACCAATTGTGGATGGTGTGTAGTGGGATCGCTCAAGATAGGGCGTTAATGAGAACACCAATTGTGGTTGGTGTGGTAGATTGGGCTGCTCTCCGTTATGAGAAGGAGGGTAGAATAGCCCGGGCCAGATTGTCGCGGGGCTATAAGGTGAGATCATAGGATGAGACATGGAATTCCGTTGTTATTATTGACTATTCTTAGTAATCCCTTAGATCTAGCAGTGTTTTCGATGGTATAAGCTTGTATATTGCGAATTCCCCATTCCCGGGTAAGTACTCAGGAACTGTTGTAAATAGGATCCGAGGAGGGATGGTGTTACGTTTTGGCCGGGTTGGTTGCATCTAGGTGAGTGGGTACTTCAAAGTTCGAGAATCCGGTCCTTACATTTGGCGTCAGAACCGCTTACGAAAGCCTTGCAGTGCGTTTTGTTTTTATCTTGTTGGTTTGCGCTCGGCGTGCATGGAGGTTCTTTTTGTATATTTTTGTTTATTTTTGTATATATATCTACTTGTGGTACGATGTTTTTGAGAAAGTCAAAATCTACTTTTAAATTGCCTATTGAAATTCCCGGATGGGAATCAACGCCTTTTGAGGCGCTAGCTCATGAATGGGCTGATTGTACTGGTTTGAGTGAGAGCTGGAATTCTTGTCTGGAAACAGCTATCCGGCTCAGGTGATTGCTTGCTTACAGAAAGCGCCGATTGTAAAGGACGAGGAGCTTCCTATGTTAGGACGGAGAGGTTGGATTTTGTTGTATGCGTACAGGCTTGTACATGAGAAGTATGTGAAGTTGCAGCGTCAGTGCAAAGAATTTGAAGATCAGCTTGTTGAAGTGCAGAACGCTTGTACTCCTTTGAGATGTCAGAATAAATTGCTTGCCGACAAATTGGATACATACCAAACTATTGCAGAAAGAGCTGCAGTTCGTATTGCTAAATACAAATACAGATATCGACGTGGTCGAGTCAGTAAAAGGAAAGTGCGTTTGGTTGTGGCGAAAGCAGGGCTCGATTGGAACCCTGATGAGTGGGATGGTAATATCTGGGACTCGAATGAGTCTGGCTCCTCGGCTGAGGAGAATGAGAGGCGTGAACCTTCTCGTACTGAACGTGACTGTAGATTGTGTGCTTCTAGTAAATCTGGCGATCGGTGTAAATGTGATGATCGGGCGGAGGTTCCTACGCATCCTGTCTTTCGGAGAAAATTACAACAGGCTCCTGGCAATCCCAATGGGATTCCTTTGGACAGTTTGGAAGATTTTACACAATAGGAAGTTAGTGACATTTTAGAACGATTTCGACAACGGCCTGGTGAGGCCTTACTTACATGGATGGTGCGTCTTTTTGAATTTGGTGCTGCTGGCATCATGTTGGATATGGGAGATGCGCTGAAGTTCTGTTCTTTGAGTTCCGATTCTACTGTGTAAGACCATTTTCGAATTATAATAATGCTGGTCAGATTAGTTTGCTTCAATTAGCGACGGATGGTTGTAATCATAAATATCCTACTGAATCTGATTGGCCTTTGAATGATAAGCTGTGGTATACTCTAAGAGATGCCTCGCAGAGACTGAAAGAGGAGGTGATGAAAACTGCAATTTTTCTGGGTACGTCTAACAGATTGATGGATGGCTTGTTGACTTCTTCTGTGCGGAATAGAATTATTCGTTCCGCCCCTGTTGCCTATAAGCAAGTTATGATGACATTGTTGATTAATCAAACTGGCAGTCCTTTGTCTCTTGTGCTTGAGGCTGTGCGTCAGCTTGGTGAATTGGGTGAGTGGCTTAAACCGGACAGACAATCCAGACCCGAGGGTCGTACTGGTGGTAATTATCAATTTACTAGACGTGACATGTTTCTCGCCTTGTTGGCTGATGGTGTGAAAAGAGAAGATATTGATGGTGAGCAGAATAATCGATTGTGGGCTATGTTCCGCAAACGTGGCTTGGACAGAAAGGAAGGTGCTAGGCGAGTGCGTAAACAGGATTATGATCATAATCATTCTGATGACAGTGAGGATGACAGAAACCGTAGTAAATCTGACAGGAATGACAGAAGATGGAATGAGATGGATGTGTCTCCCTGTCGTGAACGAGAGAGAGTGAGAGAGGGGGAGAGAGAGGAGGAGAGATAGACATAGAGAGGAGAGGGATGAATCTCCTGAATTGAGAATGAGAGATAGACAACACAGGTTTTCTGAGCGAAATTCACAATATTTTGCGGATGACAAGAATCTATTTTGTGAGGGAAATAAGTATGAACGAGAGGTGACACTACCTAAAAGATTTGAAAGTTTCTATCCTGATTTGTCCTGGGCGTCGGAACGCAATGAAAACGACTAGGAAATAGGTCAAGCTCCGGTACGCAATTGGGCCCACAGAGATAATAGGCCCTATATAGATATTGACATTTTTTGGAGACATCATAACATACAGAGGGCCCGAGCATTGGTAGATACAGGAGCAGAGGCCACTTTAATTTATGGGAACTCAAAGACATTTAAAGGACAATTTTTCACAATTACTGGCTTAGGTGGTAAAGAAACTCCCGCAGTGCAAACTAATGTTGAAATGAAAATAGGTAAAATTCCCCGAAAAGAATATTCTGTACTAGTAGTGCCCCTTCTTGAATACATAATTGGAATTGACATTTCAAAAGGTATGACATTATATTTAGATGACGGATGTTATCGATTTGGAGACAGGAAATACATATCATCAAAGTCCGTGAGAGTTGGTCGTTTGAGAATGTCTCCTGTAAAAATCCCTCAAGCTACAAAAGTAGTTTCCCAGAAACAGTATCGCATTCCAGGTGGGCATGAAGAGATTAGTGCTACAATTCAGGATTTAGTGGATGCAGGAGTTATAACCCCGGTTACTTTTGCTTGGAATAATCCCGTATGGCCGGTGCGTAAGAGTGATAATTCTTGGCGCATGACAGTTGATTATCGCGAATTGAACAAACATACACCTCCTTTGACTGTCGCAGTACCTGACATTATTACTTTAATTGAGAGAATTCAGAAACATTCAGGAACTTGGTATGCTTCTATTGATATTGCTAACACTTTCTTTTCCATTCCGATTGCCCCTGAGTGCCAGGAACCGTTCAGTTTCACATGGAATGGACGTCAAATCACGTTCAGAAGTCTTCCCCAGGGCTATGTGCATAGTCCTACGATTTGTCACCGGCAGGTGGCAGAACATTTAACTGAAGTACCGATAAGCTCACAAATACAGGTGTGTCATTACATTGACGACATTTTGATTCAAGGTGAAACACAGGATCAAGTTCAGACCCAATTAGATCTAATCATAGCTCATTTGCAAAGTAGAGGTTGGGAAATTAATCCAGACAAATTGCAAGGTCCAGCACAAAGTGTGAAATTTTTAGGTATTAATTGGCATTAAGGGAATCGAGAAGTAATTCCGCAGGTAAAACAGAAAATTGCAGAATTTGCAGTTCCGCGAAACAGAAAGGAAGCACAGAGATTTATTGGTTTATTTGGCTTTTGGCATCAACATATCCCACATTTGAGTCAGATATTAGCCCCTTTGTACAAAGTTACCCGTAAAAAGAATGTGTCTGAATGGAATAAACCGCAGCAAGATGCGTTTGATTTGGCGAAAGAAGCGATTCAGCATGCTTTGGATTTGTGGCCTGTACGTGATGGTGATGTGGATTTGAATGTGTCTGTGCAAGGCCCTTATGCGAATTGGAGTCTGTGGCAAAAACAAGGTAGAACAAAAGTACCGTTAGGTTTCTGGACTAAAAAGTTACCCGATGCTGGTGAGCGTTATACACCATTTGAGAAACAGTTACTTGTATGTTATTGGACTCTGGTGGATACCGAGCAACTGACTTTGGGACATGATGTAATTTTGAGACCTGAAATTCCTATTATGAAATGGGTTTTCAGTTCACCAAAAACTCATAGGATTGGACACGCTCAAGAAGCAAGTGTGATTAAATGGAAATGGTATATACAAGACAGAGCACGTGTAGGACCGAAGGGTGTTGCGACGTTACATGAGCAAGTGGCGCTGGCGCCGTTAGGAGAGGCAGAAAGTGATTGCTCCGTACCTATAGTACAGGAATCCCCTGTTAAGTGGGGTAAGCCATTTGATGATTTGTCCGTGGAGGACAGAAAACATGTGTGGTTTACGGATGGTTCAGCGAGATACATTGGAGAGAAGAGGCATTGGAAGGCAGTATCCTACAATCCGATCACACAGAAATTGCTAAGTACCACAGGTGAAGGGAAAAGTAGTCCATTTGCTGAACTATATGCTGTTTATCAGGTTTTGAAACAAGAGCTGCCTGGTAAATGTCATATTTTTACAGATTCCTTGTCCACTGCTAATGGTTTAGCGGTTTGGTTACCCACATGGTATTCCCATGACTGGAGACTGCATTCTAAAGAGCTTTGGGGTAAACATTTATGGCAAGAGTTTTGGGAACTACTTTCTCAAAGTAACGTGACAGTTTTTCATGTTGATGCACACACACACGTAGATTCCCTTTTCACCAAATTGAAGATGAGAAATCTAAAATTTCTGAAGCAATGGTGGACAAACAAGATTTTGATTTGGTGGGATTGGCGAGATGGGCCCACCAGAAGTCAGGACATTTTGGAGAAAGAATCACTAGCAGGTGGGCAGCTGACAGAGGAATTCTAATTTCTCTCAATTTGATTAAAGACGTTATACTTCATTGCCCCATATGTCAGCACTCTAGACGGCAAGAAGTGCCCCAAATTGTAAGAGGTCAATTACATCAAGGAAAATCACCTGCACAGATTTGGCAAATAGATTATATAGGTCCTCTTCCCATGAGTAAAAATTGCCAATATGTTTGTACAGTTGTGGACACTTTCAGTGGTCTTTTAGTGGCCTTTCCCTATAAGAGAGCTACTCAGACAAATACCATTAAAACATTAGAGTTAATCATGTTGTACTATGGTGTTCCACTTCAAATACAATCTGACAACGCATCTCATTTTAAAGGCAGACTAGTGCAGGAATTCTGTGTGGAGAACAACATTGAATGGGTGTTTCATATACCTTTTTATCCACAGGCAGAAGGCCTTGTGGAGAGAATGAATGGCTTGCTGAAAGATCAATTACGTAAGTTATCAAATGTCAACTATAAGAACTGGAGAGATCATTTGTTTGATGCATTGTTAATTTTGAATAATCGTCCTTTTTGAATTCTGATTCCCCACTAATACGTTTATTTCCTCCAGCTATTGATGCTAAACCTAACACAGTGGAGAGTACAGTGATGTATTGGGAAATTACCCCTGGAGCCTTGGCTCCATGCAGAGCAACTCCAGGTTCTGCAGGCCTGGACCTGCATTCTATAAACACCATTACTTTAAAGAAAGGAGACATTACTATTGTGGAGACCGGTATTGGTGTCCAAATACCCGTTGGAAGTTTTGGATTAATTGCCCCGAGATCTAGCTTGGCTTTATAAGGTGTCCAGGTGCTCAGAGGTGTCATTGACAGTGATTATCAAGGAGAGATTAAAGTGATCCTGTTAAACAGTGGTAATTCTGATTAACTGATGCACAAAGCAGACCGAGTTGCTCAATTGCTGATTATGCCTGTTTTCAGTGGTGAGATTCAAAAAGGTACTGCCCCAACTCTGTTATCTGTTCGAGGAAAAAAGGGTTTTGGCTCCACTGATAATCCCGGAGCGAGAGTGTGGGTTCAGTCGCCTAAAAATCCCCCTGAACAGGCTGAAATAATGGTAACCGGTCAGGACAATCCTGTCCTAGTGATGTGGCCAGGGCAAGATAGCTGGGAAGCAGTCCCAGCTGATAAATGTTATTTGCGAGAATGAATAATACCTGTATTTGATCCCGTTCTCCTAGACCATCATTTTGACTGCTGCTGTCGGAAGTGTCGTCGCTGGACTCCTTTTGGCTTGCTGCGCCGGGAGACGGGAGAGCCCCCAGGACTGGAATAATTCCTTGGACCGAAGATGTCGTTCTTCTGCGTCGTGGGATTCGTCATCCAATTTTTGGACGTCTCTAGCCAGGAGACTAACTAACTCTAATCACTTCTGTTTGACCCCTATGCACTCAGTGACTGATATTTTAGCGACCTGTTTGGTTGCTGTCCCAGCTTCCATGGAGACACTTGCCCATATTTTTAATCTATCAAATGCTCATCCCAATGTAATTTTTAGTGATTTTGCGGCCTATGATTACTGTGCTCTATGCACGGTTTTGCCTGGTTTACAGCCCCCTTTGAATTCCCAAATAATAACCTACAATATTACCCAGGGTGATCTTTGCTTTTTCATGACCTGTGATCCTAAAATCATATGCCAGTGCGTTCAATTAAGACCGAAAAATGCCACTTCATTTACTGCCCATGAAAGAACTCTATGTTTTGAAAGACTATCTAAATCATGTGCTTCTGTTAGAAATAATATGACTTGTAGACGTATGTGTAGATGTATGGTGCTATTACCTTCTGGATGGATATTTTCATGTGGCAATTCGTCTTGGCCCTATATTCTTGCAAATATTACTGGAGGTCCTTGTGCTATTACCAGATTGAGTTTATTAATGTTTTCTTCACACCCTAATATAATTTCCCGAACTACACGTGATGCCCCATCCTTGAAAGCCAATTGTGATTCCTCATTACATTTATTCTCTGAATCTGAGTATCTTAGTTTAGCTTTTTCTATTTTAGGTGTTCCTGCATTATCTTTATACAATGCTAAATCAATCGGAAAAATGGCTTGCTGGATGGTTAAGTCTATTAACCATACTTCTGTTGTTTTATCTGACCTATTATTAGATGCTCAAGGTGAGCGTAGAGCCATTTTACAAAATAGAGCTGCAATAGATTACCTTTTACTTAAACATGGTCATGACTGCTCAGATTTTGAGGGCCTTTCTTGTTTTAATTTATCGGACCATTCCAGATCCATCCAGTTGCCTGATTTGCACTCCCTGCGTCAAGTGTTGGGGGTGTCTTGATTGCTATGTGTATTTTAGTTGCTATTTGTTGTTGTATTCAATGTGTCCCTTCCTTGATTAAAATTTTAAGACCACACATTATGTCTAGGTCTGTTAGTTTTGTTTCTTATCATTCTTCATCAGATGTTCGCTCAGTTTGACAGATGTTAGTCGACAAAAGTCAAGGGTGGAATGTAGTGACCGGATATTTTGTCCTATTTCTGAGTGATGGTGACTTCAGTCTACTACCATCTTAGTATAGTCTATAGATCCCTATTCTCGGCCTATTCTTAGGGTTAGCCTACTGACTTTGGCATAATAATATGCCCTTTCATCACTTTCAGGCCTGAAGGCCTATATTAGAGGGTACATCCTTTATTTCTGACATCATATTACCTATTGGTAGGGCTTGCTTATGTATTTTGATAGAGCTATGCTGCTCTTTCACCTTTTTCGGGCCTACAAGAGAGACTCCATTTTTCTTCCTGCCTCAGCTGCTCGAGGCGCTTGTAGGTCAAGAGTGATGTTTTAGTTATGAGCTGTTGTTCACTGGGGAGGAACCGGTCAGAGCTGGCTGGCCCTTATCGGAGGAATGTAAGCAGAGCTCGGGTTTAAGACGAAACAGCAGCTGGCCACTGTGGGAGCGTCGGAGGCCCGGAGCCTGGTACAGGAGTCTGATGGGCGGCAGGTTACTGTCTGGAAATTTCCATGAACGAAGAGCTCTTTATATTATCGAGGTGTAGAGAACAGGAGCAGGCAGTTGACAGAAGGAGTTTGGAACGATCGAAGGCTGATCTTTTGGAGAGACTGAAGTTATATCGTGAGTCAGTCTGTTAGAGCAGTTGGAGCTAGTTAGACGTCGGAGTTAGAAGAATCAGAGTGAAGAAGTTAGTTGAACGGATGGTTTTTAGAGCGGCTGAAACTATATCATTAGATTGAAGTCTGGAGGTGAAGACAGTTCGTGGGAGAGAGGAAGTCAGTGCAAAGTGATCGGTGCAGAGCTGAGAAACAGAGTAGAATGTAATGTAATGTAATGGGTTTTTGTAAAGCGCAGGCTGCACTCCAGGGAGCGTCTTTGCGCTGTAGAAAGAGAGTCAGAAATTCAGACGTCTGGTAGGCGTGGTGGGGGAGGGGGGAAAGTCTAGACAAGGTTTTTACATTGTTCTTCGGAAAGGGTGAAGATCCAAGTTTTGAGGGTTTTTCTGAAAATTTATTCTGTGGGGATTTGACGGAGACGATGAGGGAGAGTGTTCCAGGCTTTGGAGCCTAGTACTGCCAGGGATTTTCCTCCTTTAGTCTTGAGTCTGAAGTTAGGGATGGTGAGAAGATTGGCCCCTTGAGATCTGAGACGTGTGGGGGTGTGGTGTTTGAACATTCTTAGTATGTAGTTGGGTCCCTTTCCGTTGAAAGCCCTGAAAGTGATCATTAGGATTTTAAAGAGCACCCTTTTGTAGATGGGCAGCCAATGTAGGATGTTCATTGCTGCTGTGGCCGAGGTTCTCCTTTTCCATCCTAACACTAATCTGTCTGCAGTAGGTTGCACCATTTGATGTTTGTGGCAGACTTCTCCATTGGTCCCTGCATATAGACTGTTGCAGTAGTCGATGCGGGAGGTTATGAGGGCTACTGCGACTGTTTTCCTTGCGGAGATGGGAATCAGGTCAAAAAATTTCCTGAGCCCTTTCATGCCAAAGCAGGTCCTTGCTACGGCCGTGGCCTGCTGTTTGAAGCTCAGGGAGGAGTCAAATTTGATCCCTAGGTTACGGACTGAGGAGGCAGTACTTGGGGGGGGGGGGGCAATAGCGTCCTCTGGCCACCAAGATGTGCGGTTGAAGGTATTTCCTTTACCGAAGGGTAGGATCTCAGTTTTCCCAGTATTGCACTTGAGATGGTTTAGGTCCATCCATTTGAACGTGGCAGTAAGGCAGTTTTGGAGCTTTGTTTCGGCTTCACAGGTGTCATCTTCCATAACCAGAATGAGCTGTGTATCATCCGCGTATGCGATGGTATCTATCCCAAAGGATGAGATGAGGGCGATCAGTGGGGCCATATATATATTGAAGAGCGTAGGGCTCAGACATGAGCCCTGGGGAACTCCAGAGCCTACTAACTTTTCTTCTGACCTGTACTGTCCTAAGACCACCACTTGTCTCCTATTCGTTAGGAAGCTTTTTATCCAGCTCAGCACCGTTCCGGCAATTCCTGCCGCGGCTAGACGGTCTATCAGAATGGTATGGGACACCGTGTCAAACGCCACGGACAGGTCTAACAGAACCAGGACTGCTTTCTTTCCCTGATCTAGTGCTGCGGGGAGGGTTTCAGAGGGGAAGATTAGGGCTGATTCGATTAAGGGTTGGGATCTGAAACCTGCTTGGTTGGGATGCCAGATGTTATTGGCTTCCAAAAAAGCGGTAAGTTGTTTATTGACTGCCTTTTCCGTATGTTTGCAGAAGGCCGGGAGTAGGGAAATGGGACGAAGATTTGTGAGAGTAGTGGGATCCGATAGTGATTTTTTTTGCAAGGGTTTTACTGCTGCGAGTTTCCATTCTTCGGGGATCAGACCTCGGTTAAGTGAGGAGTTTATGATGCTGTTAACAAATGGGTTGGCAATCTCTATTAATGTGTGAAGAACCAACGGGGGGCAGGGGTCGAAAGGGGAGCCTGATTTAATTTTGAGGATTTCCATCTGGGATTCTTCTTGGCTGACATGTTGAAAGGAGGTCAGGGTATGTGTTTTTACGCTGGTATTGTTGCCGGGCTTTCCTCATGGTTTTGAGGTTGAGGGAAGTCATTGGACAGCGTTAAGATTTTACCCTCAAAGAAGTCTGCGATGGTGTCGCAGAGGATCTGAGAGGGGGGGATGTCTTTCTGCATGGTTTTGGGGTTAGTGAAGGTGTTTACAATGTTGAAGATTTCTTTCTGTTTGTTATTGCTTTTATTTATGGCTTCTGTATAGTATTCCCTTTTGGCTGTTTTAATCAAACCATGATAGTGGCGACGGGTGATTTCATAAATGGTTTGGTCAAGATCTGTGTAGTTAAGGCACCACCTCCGTTCGAGCGCCCTAACCTTCCTTTGTTCCACTTTTAAGGTGGGGGAGAACCAGGGGGCGGTGGGTGTCTGTTTTCTCCTGGTCCTCAGGCAGGGAGGGACAGACTCCTGGCCCTTGATGAGTGTGTTGATCCATTTACTGAAGGACTGGCTGTCTTTATCGGGAGTCGGTCTAGATCTAGCTGCTCTTGTCAGAAAGTCCGACTGCCCAATCAGATCTTTCTAGCAGGGCACTACCAGGGCAGGCCCTAGGACTTTGTTAGCTTTATTGGTCCGAGTGTTGACTGTCACTGGGAATTCGAACCGGACATAGCTATGGTCTGTCCAGGTTAATGTTTGTGGAGTGTCTACCTTGAGTGCTTCGATATTGGAGCAGATACAATCAAGGATGTGTCCTGCCTTGTGTGTGGCATAGGTGGTAAGAATTTTTAGGCCTAAGACATTCATAGTATCAGTGAAGCAGATTGTGGCCTGATCTGAATGGGCGTCTAGGTGTATGTTGGCTTCTCCCAGGAGGGTAAAGTTGGCTGATTTGAGGGATAGGTTGCCTACAGCTTCAACGATGCTGTTCATGAAGTCTGTGTGTGTACCAGGTGGCCGGTATAATAGTGCCCATGAAAAGGTGAAGGAGTCGTGTACTTTTAGCGCAAAGCCAACATTTTCTGCCCCTTTGAGGCCAGGTATGGTGAAAGTTTGGCAGTTCAGGGTATCACGGTAGGCAATAGGAATACCTCCACCCCTCTGAATTGGTCTATCCTCTCTAGAGATTAGGTATCCTGGGGGAGGGAGTTTGTTATATCGGGGTTACTGTTAGGTGTCAACCATGTTTCAGTCATAAAGAGGCAGTCTAGCTTCTTTTCCATTATTAAATCAAAAACATGTGCGGCGTGCTTTCCCATGGACCTAACATTAATCAGCCCGCAGCGTAGGCTTCTTACTTGTATTGGTGGCTGAGTTCTAGCTTGATTGTTAGGGCCAAAACTGTGCCTGCAGAGTCTACAACTCCAAGATCCTACCCAGGTCGTCATATCAAGTAGTTGAGTGCAGGACGATGGGCCGGGTTTTAGCATCAGTAGGGCTTCCCTTGTATAGCTAAGTTTTTTGCCCGGGGGGGTGGCACTGGGCACGGGCGAGGTGCGGACGGGCGCAGACGGGCTTGCCTTTGGAGTGCCTTCGGCGCGCTGACAGCACGTCCGCTGCGCGCGTCTGCTGCGCGTCTGGGGGAGGCACATTGTTAGAATGAAGGAGAGGGGGCGTGGCCTCACGGCCGTGAGCGTGGCCTGTGGTCTTGACGAGAATGGCGGCAAAAAGAACTCAGACCCGCGGCAGCGCTTACATCAGCTGCGCGGGGAATTCAGATGCAGGTGAGGTGGGGGAGTGCTCAGGGGGGAAGTGCCAACAGATAAACACAAGATTTGTTAAAAAACTATTTTAAAAACAGACGAGCGAACTCCCGGCTTTTCGCCTCAGGAGTGTTGTGACCTCTAATGCGGGCTTTTAGTCAGCGCGCCTTAAGTAGGGTCCAGGAAGGGGCGTGGCCTCACGGCCGTGGGCGTGGCCTGTGGTCTTGACGAGAATGTCAGCAAAAAGAACTCCGACCCGCGGCAGCGCTTACATCGGCTGAGCGGGGAATTCAGATGCAGGTGAGGTGGGGGAGTGCTCAGGGGGGAAGTGCCAACAGATAAACACAAGATTTGTTAAAAAACAATTTTAAAAACAGACGAGCGAACTCCCGGCTTTTCGCCTCAGGAGTGTTGTGACCTCTAATGCGGGCTTTTAGTCAGCGCGCCTTAAGTAGGGTCCAGGAGGGGGCGTGGCCTCACGGCCATGGGCGTGGCCTGTGGTCTTGACGAGAATGGCGGCAAAAAGAACTCCGACCCCCGGCAGCGCTTACATCCGCTGGGCGGGGAATTCAGATGCAGGTGAGGTGGGGGGAGTGCTCAGGGGAGAAGTGCCAACAGATAAACACAAGATTTGTTAAAAAACAATTTTAAAAACAGATGAGCGAACTCCCGGCTTTTCGCCTCAGGAGTGTTGTGACCTCTCTAGAAGAAGAGAGAAGGGTTCCAGTGCTTTGAAGGAGCATAACGGTGCAGACGTGTATCCGTGGATGCAGAGTAGAATCTGAGATGAGCCAAGGCACAGACGAGAGAGGGACCCAGATGACAGCTAGAACCGGACTCCGTAATTATAAGGTGAAGTCTGTCCTGCTATTATAGTGTGCAAATATACTAACTCTTTCCTTTACTTTTCAGGCTATGCTTAGATTGCTAGGTATTATAGTGACTTTATAATACAATGTTTTCTTTGTCTGTTATTGTGTAATAAAGGGACCCCAGTTTGTAACGAATATATATATTTGAGTATTGTTTCTATGATAAAGCGGACCTTTCTTTACAGCCAGATGCCAGCGTATGGAAGGATGGGTGATTCCCTTCCCAGGGGTAACTGATGCGGGAGAATGATGTAATTTTTATGTCAGGGAATAATTCTTAAGTGTAACAATTTGGCAGTTCTTGTGTGAGAGGATCGGATCTCCTATCTATCACATGAGGGATAATAATTCATATAAGAGAGACGATACTCCCAGTAAATATTAGGTACTTAGGAACCTCCCAATAGAGAGAGAGCAGAAGGTATTAATAGGACAGTGAGATCGCTCAAGATAGGGCGTTAATGAGAACACCAATTGTGATTGGTGTGTAATGAGATTGCTCAAGATAGGGCATTAATTAGAACACCAATTGTGGATGGTGTGTAGTGGGATCGCTCAAGATAGGGCATTAATGAGAACACCAATTGTGGTTGGTGTGGTAGATTGGGCTGCTCTCCGTTATGAGAAGGAGGGTAGAATAGCCCGGGCCAGATTGTCGCGGGGCTGTAAGGTGAGATCATAGGATGAGACATGGAATTCGGTAGTTATTATTGACTATTCTTAGTAATCCCTTAGATCTAGCAGTGTTTTTGATGGTATAAGCTTGTATATTGCGAATTCCCCATTCCCGGGTAAGTACTCAGGAACTGTTGTAAATAGGATCCGGGGAGGGATGGTGTTACGTTTTGGCCGGGTTGGTTGCATCTAGGTGAGTGGGTACTTCAAAGTCAGAGAATCCGGTCATTACAGGGGTGCAGAAAAAGACAAAAGGGATGAAGAAAGTTGTAAGTGTGGTGAAGAAAGAGGCAAGAGAGGTGCAGAAAGAGGCAAGAGAGGTGCATAAACAGGCAAAAGGAGAGCAGAAAGAGGCAAAAGAAGTACTGACAGAAGCAACAGAGGTATAGAAAGAAGCAATAGAAGTGATTAAAGAGACAGGATAGTTGCAAAATGAAACTAGAGAGGTGCAGAAAAAAGAAAGAGGAGTGAAGAAAGAGGCAAGTGAGGTGTAGAAAGAAGCAAGAGCAGTGCATAAAGAAGCAACAGAGGTACAGAAAGAGGTCAAAGGGACGCAGAAAGAAGCAAGAGGTCAAAGTGGTGCATAAAGAAGGACAAGAGGTCCAGAAAGAAGCAAGGGAAATGCAGGAAGAAACAAGTGAGGTGCATAAAGAGGCAAGAAAAGTGCAGAAAGAGACAAGAGGGGTGCAAAAACTGGCAAGAGAGATGTTGAAACTGGCATCAGAGGTGTAGAAAGAGGGCGGATGGGTGCAGGAAAGGGGAAGAGGGGTGCAACAAGAAGCAAGAACAGTGCAGAAACAAGCAAAAGCAGTGCCTAAAGAAGCAACAGAGGTACAGAAAGAGGTCAAAGGGACGTAGAAAGAAGCAAGAAAGTTTCAGAAAGAAGCAAGGGAAATGCAGAAAGAAGCGACAGAGGTGCGGAAAGAGGCAAGAGAGGTGTTAAAAATTGGCAACAGAGGTACAAAAAGAGGGGAAGAGGGGACAGAAAGAGGCATGAGGGGTACACAAAGAAACAATAGAGGTGCACAAAGAAGCAATAGAGGTGCAGAAAAAAGCAAAAGAAGTGTAGAAAGAAGCAACGGAGGTGTAGAAAGAGGCAAGAGAAGTGCAATAAGAAGCAACAGAAATGCAGAAAAAGGCAAGAGAAGTGCAAAAAGAGGCAACAGTGGTGAAGAAAGAAGGAACAGAGGTGCATAAAGATGCAAGGGAAATGCAGAAAGAAGCAAGGGAAATGCGGAAAATAGCAAGGGAAATGCAGCAAGAAACAAGTGAGGTGCAGAATGAGGCAAGAGAAGTGCAGAAAGAGGCAAGAGAGGTATAGAAACTGGCAGCAGAGGTGCTGAAAGAGGCAAGAGAGATACAGAAAGAGGGAAAGGGGATGAAGAAAGATGCAATTGCAGTGAAGAAAGAGGCAAGAGAGGTGCAGAAAAAGGCAAGAGAGGTGCATACACAGGCTAGAGAAGTGTAGAAAGATGTAAGAGAAGTACTGAAAGAAGCAACAGAGGTATACAAAGAAGCAGTGGAAGTGATGAAAGAGACAAGAAAGTTGAAGAATGAAACTAGAGAGGTATAGGAAAAAGAAAGAGGAGTTAAGAAAGAGGCAAGTGGGGTGCAGAAAGAGGCAGGAGAAGTACAGACAGAGTCAAGAGAGGTGCAGAGAGAAGCAAGAGAGTTGCAGAAACAGGCAAGAGAGGTGAAGAAATAGTAAATAGGGGTGCAGAAATAGACAAGAGGTCCAGAAAAAAGAGAGAAGTAAAGAAAAAGGCAAGTGAGGTACAGAAAGAAGCAAGAGAAGTACATAAAGAACAACAGAGGTGCAGAAAGAGGTCAAAGGGATGCAGAAAGAAGCAAGAGAGGTGCAGAAATAAGCAAGAGCTGGGCATAAAGAAGCAGCAGAGGTGCAGAAAGAGGTCAAAGGGATGCAGAAAGTAGCAAGAGAGGTTCAGAAAGAAGCAAGGGAAATGCAGAAAGAAGCAACAGAGGTGCAGAAAGAGGCAAAGGGGGTACAGAAAGAAGCAAGAGAGGTGCAGAAAGAGGGAACAGGGATGTAGAGAGAGGCAAGAATGGTACAGAAAGAGGGATAAGGGGTGCAAAAAGAGGGAAAAGGAGTGAAGAAGGGATGAAAGACAAGAACGTTGCAGAATGAAACTAGAGAGGTGCAGAAAAAGATAAAAATGAAGAAAGAGGCAAGATATGTACAGAAAGAGGCAAAAGGGGTGCAGAAAGAAGGATATATGTTGTTATAACGCGTGGTATTACCACGCGTACCGTTACAACGCAGGTTTTACAACGCAAGTCGTTACAACGACTTGCGTTGGGGGGCGCTGGATAGTGGAATAGTTTAATTTACTATTCCAACTCCAGTCCCTCTGGATAGTAGGGAAGGTGTTGGATAGTAAATTAAACTATTCCCCTTTCCTACAGCGCCCTCCAGAGCAAGTCGTTTTAACAACTTTCGTTGTAAAACCTGGGTGGTAACGGTACCACGTTGTAAAAGATTCGTGGTAAAGTATGTTGCCCCAGAAAGAAGCAAGAGAGGTGCGGAAAGAGGCAAGAGAGGTGCAGAAAGAAGCAAGAGAAGTGTAGAAAGAAGCAACAGAGGTGTAGAAAGAAGCAAGAGAAGTGCAATAGGAAGCAACAGAAATGCAGAAAGAGGCAAGAGAAGTGCAAAAAGAGGCAAAAGTAGTGAAGAAAGAAGTAACAGAGGTGCATAAAGATGCAAGGGAAATGCAGAAGGAAGCAAGGGAAATGCAGAAAGAAGCAAGTGAGGTGCAGAATGAGGCAAGAGAAGTGCAGAAAGAGGCAAGAGAGGTATAGAAACTGGCGGAGAGGTGCTGAAAGAGGCAAGAGAGATATAGAAAGAGGGAAAAGGGTTGAAGAAAGATGCAAGTGCGGTGAAGAAAGAGGCGAGAGAGGTGCAGAAAAATGCAAGAGAGGTGCATACACAGGCTAGAGAAGTGTAGAAAGAGGTAAGAGAAGTATTGAAAGTAGCAACAGAGGTATAGAAAGAAGCAATCAAAGTGATGAAAGAGACAAGAAAGTTGTAGAATGAAATTAGAGAGGTGCAGAAAAAAGAGAGAAGTAAAAAGAGAGGCAAGTGAGGTGTGGAGAGAAGCAAGAGCAGTGCATAAATAAGCAACAGAGGTGCAGAAAGAGGCCAAAGGGACACAGAAAGAAGCAAGATAGGTGCAAAAAGAAGCAAGAACAGGGCATAAAGAAGCAACAGTGGTGCAGAAAGAGGTCAAAGGGAAGCAGAAAGAAGCAAGAGAGGTTCAGAAAGAAGCAAGGGAAATGCAGAAAAAAGCAACAGAGATGCAGCAAGTGGCAAAAGGAGTGCAGAAAGAAGCAAGAGGGGTGCAGAAAGACAAGAGGTGCAGAAAGAGTCAACAGGGATGTAGAGAGAGGCAAGAATGTTACAGAAAGAGATGAGGGGTACAAAAAGATCGAAAAGGGGTGAGGAAGTGATGAAAGAGACAACAACATTACAAAATGAAACTAGAGAGGTTCAGAAAAAGAAAAAAATTAAGAAAGAGGCAAGTGAGGTGCAGAACGAGGCAGTAGAAGTACACAAAGAGGCAAGAGATGTATATAAAGAGGCACAAGAAGTACAGAAAGAGGGAAGGGAGGTGTAGAAACTGGCAATAGAGGTGTAGAAAGAGGTAAGAGGGGTACAGAAAGAGGCAAGACAAGTGCAGAAAGAGGCAAGAGAGGTATAGAAACTGGCAACAGAGGTGCAGAAAGAGGGAAGAGGGGTGCAGAAAAAGGGAAGAGGGGTGTAAAAAGAAGCAAGATAAGTACAGAAAGAAGCAACAGAGGTGCAGAAAGAGGCAAAAGTGGCACAGAAAGAACCAAGAGAGGTGCAGAAAGAAGCAAGTGAAATGCAGAATGAAGCAAAGGAAATGCACAAAAAAGAGAGTGAGGTGCAGAAAGAGGCAAGAGAACTGCATAAAGAAGCAAGAGAGGTGCATAAAGAGGCAAGAGAGATGCAGAATTAAACTAGAGAGGTGCAGGAAAGAGAAAGAGAAGTGAAGAAAGTGGCAAGAAAGGTGCAGAAAGAGGCAAATGAGGTGCAGAACATGGGAAGAGAGATGCAGAAAGAGGCAAAAGGGGTGCACAAAGAAACAATAGCGGTGCACAAAGAAGCAATGGTGGTGTAGAAAGAAGCAGCAGATGTGTAGAAAGAGGCTAGAGAACTGCAGGAAGAGGCAATAGATTTGTAGAAACAGGCAAGAGTGGTGCAGAAAGAAAAAATAGGGGTACAGAAAGAGGCATGAGAGGTGCAGAAAGAGGCAAGAGGGGTGCAGAAAGAGGCAAAAGGGATGCACAAAGAAGCAATAGAGGTGCACAAAGAAGCAATAGGTGCCGAAAGAAGCAAGAGAAGTGCAGAAAGAAGCAACAGAGGTGCAGAAAGAGGCAAGAGGGGTACAGAAATAGGCAAGAGAAGTACAGAAAGAAGCAACAGAAATGCAGAAAGAAGCAAGAGCAGTGTAAAGAGAGGCAAAAGGAGTGCAGAAAGAAGGAAAAGAGGTGCAGAAAGAAGCTAGGGAAATGCGGAAAGAAGCAAGGGAAATACAGAAAGAGAGAAAGAGGCAAGAGAGGTATAGAAACTGGCAACAGATGCAGAAAGAGGGAAGAGGGGCACAGAAAAATGGAAGAGGGGTGCAGAAAGAAGCAAGAGAAGTACAGAAAGAAACAACAGAGGTGCAGAAAGAGGTAAAAGTGGTGCATAACGAAGGACAAGAGGTGCAGAAAGAAGCAAGGGAAATGCAGAAAGAAACAAGTGAGGTGCATAAAGAGGCAAGAAAAGTGTAGAAAGAGACAAAAGGGGTGCAGAAACTGGCAACAGAGGTGCAGAAAGAGGGAGGATGGGTGCAGGAAAAGGGAAGAGGGGTTCAACAATAAGCAAGAAAGGAGCAGAAAGAAGCAAGAACAGTGCAGAAAGAAGCAACAGAGGTGCAGAAAGAGGCCAAATGGTCACAAAGAATCAAGAGAGCAAGGGAAATACAGAAAGAAGCAAGGGAAATGCAGAAAGAAGCAAGTGAGGTGCATAAAGAGGCAAGAGAACTACAGAAAGAGGCAAGAGAGATACACAAAGTGGGAACAGCGGTGCCCAAAGAGGCAAGAGGGGTGAAGAAAGAAGCAACAGAGATGCAGAAAGAAAGCAAGAGAAGTGTAGAAAGCAGCAACCCAGGTGCAGAAAGAGGCAAGAGAACTGCAGAAAGAGGCAAGAGAGATACACAAAGTGGGAACAGCGGTGCCCAAAGAGGTAATAGGGGTGCGTAAAGAAGCAACAGAGGTGCAGAAACAGGCAAGATAAGTGCAGCAAGAGGAAAGAGAGGTGCATAAAAAGGGAACAGGGATGCATAAAGAGACAAGAGAGGTACAGAAAGAGTGAAGTGAAGTGCAGAAAGAGGCAAAAGGGTTGAAGAAACTGAAAGATGCAAGTGCGGTGAAGAAAGAGGCAACAGAAGTGCAGAAAGGGGCAAGAGAGGTGCATAAACAGGCTAGAGAAGTGCAGGAAGAGGCAAGATAAGTACTGAAAGAAGCAACAGAGGTATATAAAGAAGCAATAGAAGTGATAAAAGGGAAAAGAGAGTTGCAGAATGAAACTAGAGAGTTGCAGAAAAGAAGAGAAGTGAAGAAAGAGGAAAGTGAGATGCAAAAAGAAAACAGGAAAAGTACAGAAAGAGGCAAGTGAGGTGGAGAAAGAGGCAAGTGAGGTGCAGAAAGAGGGAAGTGGGATGCAGAAAAAGGCAAATGGGGTGCACAATGAAAAAATAGAGGTGCACAAAGAAGCAATAGAGGTGCAGAAAGAGGCAACAGAGGTGCAGAAAGAGGCATGAGAACTGCAGGAAGAGGCAAGAGAGTTGCAGAAACAGGCAAGAGAGGTACAGAAAGAGGCAAGAGAAGTGCAAAAAGAGGCAAAAGGGCTGGAGAAAGAAGGACAAGAGGTACAGAAAGAAGCAAGGGAAATGCAGAAAGAAGCAAGGGAAATGCAGAAAGAAGCAAGGGAGGTACAGAAAGAGGCAAGGGATGTGCAGAAAGAGGCAAGAGAGGTGTAGAAACTGGCAACAGGTGCAGGAAGAGGGGTGCAGAAAAAGGGAAGAGGGGTACAGAAAGAAGTAACAGAGGTGCAGAAAGAGGCAAAAGGTGTGCAGAAAGAAGGAAAAGAAGAGCAGAAAGAAGGAAGGGAAATGCAGAAAGAAGCACGTGTGGTACAGAAAGAAGCAACAGATGTGCAGAAAGAGGCAGGAGAGATGCAGGAAGAGACAAGCAAGGTGCAAAAAGAAGGAAGATAGTACCAGAAGAGGTAGGAGACGTACATAAAGAAGCAACAGAGGTACAGAAAGAGGCAAGAGATGAGCAGAAGAAAAAACATGAGAGCATAGAAGAAAAGAGGTAGAGATGTGCAGAAAGAGGCAAAAGTAGTGCAGGAAATTGAAAAAGGTACACAACGAAGCAAGAGAAATTTAGAAAGAGGCAAGAGAGGTGCAGAAAGAAGCAAGAGTGGTTTGTGCAGCATTAGTATCAATTACCACACACAGTTAGCAATAAGTAACAGATGACCATTCCAGCTTTGCAACGGGCCTTCCACCACACTAACACTTGTCGCTGCATTTATGATAACGTTTGAGCTAGAAGCAAGATTTTGCAGCAGATGATGGATTACATGGCAAATGCGTAAAATGTATAATTAGGAAAATTGGTGCTGCCCAACAGTCACATAATTCCAGTGGCCCTGCTCATACCATTGACTAAGGTCAGAAGTGCTCCTCAGTGGTCCCTTCTTTTTTTGTCTCATTGAGTTTATAGTTTAGCTTCTATAGAAATGAGGAAGACTAAAGCTGAGGTTACCCCTCCACAACACAAACTACCATACCACATAATTACTCTCCATAACACATAATCCCACACTATATAATTCCTATTCACTAAATACCATATACTTTCTATCAACATAATTTCACTGCGCAACATACCACACATTTCCACTACATACAACGTATATCCAATCCACTCCAACACTAGTAAAAACACTTTTACATTTACAACACCAATAGCTCTAACTCCAGCAAGTGCGAGATCTATTACATTGCAAATGCTTCTTTAACTAGTAGTCACGTTTTCAGAGTGGTGGTGGAAGGGGGCTGGGCCTCCAACCAGTCCTTAGGAATTCCACTGTGTAGGACTTACAGGAGGTACCAGGAGGGCTTCTTGGCCCCCAAAGTCTCTCAGTAGTAAAGTGGACTTCATCCCCCAACCAGTAGTTTGCCAGGAGGTGCGTTTTTGAGTGGTGAAGAAAGAGGGTGTGACTTGTGTCCACCTTCCAGCAATCCCACTGTGTGGGGCTTACTGGAGATAACAGGTAGGCTAGTTGTCTCTTAAGGACCCCCACAAGAGTGGTGGCCAAAGAGGGTGTGGCCTGCTATGAGAACTTACCAATCCTGCTGTGTGAGACTTACTTGAGGTAGTAGGAGGGGTAGTTCACCCGAAGGATGTTTTCCTCCTGGCACGCTCTTGGTTGGGGGATGAAGTCCCCTTGCCTCTTGAGGGTCCTTGTGGGCCAACTAGCCCTTGTGTTAACTCTAGTAAGCCCCACACACCTGGATTGCTGAGAGTGGGCATGAGCCACGGCCCCTTTTTACACCACTCTGCAAACATGGCTCCTGGTGCACTGCAGCTTGGGGGATAAAGCCCAGTTTAGTCCTGAGGCCCTCAGGACACAAGGGGATCCCATCACCCCACCACCAGTGCACCAAGAGGCTCTTTTGCAGAGTGATGTAAACAGGGGCATGGCCTCCTACCACCTTTCAGCAAAACAGCTGTGTACGGTTTACTAGAGGTGCTGGTTGACTAGTTGGCCACTAAGGACCCTCAGTAGTGACAGGGACTTCACTCCCCAGCCAAGATTGCCCCAGAAGGAGCATTTGCAGAGAGGTTCAGGGAGGGGGGGGGCCTCTGGCAAGATGCTGGCTCTCTTTTCTGTCTTCTTTTTGAAAGGGGGGCTGTGTGAGCCACCTTCCCTTAATACTTTTTGGGCCCTGGGGACCCCATCCCCCAGGGCCTGGCCAATTTTGGCTTTGGGTGAAGGAAGTAACCCGTTTAGGGGCACCCAGGTTACTAATGACCACCTCTCAGCTTTCCGTACTAATGAAGCATCTGTCAGACAGTAGAGAATACAAACCAATAAGTGTTTGTTTATATGGACTCAGAGTGAAGCCCCATCTGCCCAGTCCCTAGGAGTGGTGCAGAGGGAACTGAAATCAACAAGCATAAATATATATTATGTACATTTTATAACCAGGCAAAAACACACCCACAGTGGAATTTTCCAGGCAGGAGCAGTTAAACAGCAAAATACAGAAAAAATGTTTCAGCGCTCATATTCTCACACAAAGTAACATAGTCCAAGGTTGTTCAATCCGGAGCGCGCCACCAGACAAGGGGGAGCGGCCCTCTATCTAGTGACAAAGCTATGTGCTAACATGAATGGTATGATTCTTACTAAAATAGAACACAAGAGAAGAAACAAAACTCAAAGGGGGGCATTTCTCAGAATTGAACTACATCAGTTTCTAACAGCCCAAAATGGTGCCCAAACAGAAAATGGCACAGCAAATGCTAACTTGCATAGAGGACTGCGAAGACAAACAACAGACCCTCCTTTTATCATGAGCTAAAACATTTTCTAACAACAACAAGAGAAAACAAAACTACAAACACTAACAAGAAATCACATTTATAAACTGTTATGTGAACTTCATATTATCAACATCAGGAAGTGAAACAGTAAGGAAGGAGGATTTCTCAAACATTCCTTCATCAATGTTCATCAAATCCTCAATATCCTTTTGAATCATTATGGCATCATTGGTGTCATTAATTGATATTTTCTTTTTAGGGGTGAGAATAGTGGTACAAAAGGGATGGCAGAAGGGAAGACTCTGACTAAGGGCTCAACAGAGCACCAATATCACAATCAGATCAATCACTTTTTCAAGAAGCCAGCTCCAGCTGCCAAAGAGAGATCAACTCCCATTTGCACTATCCATTCCTTTGAAATTTTCAAGGATGTCTAGTATGTGTTTGGTAATATTCATTTCCATATTTTTGATCCCGACCACATGCTGATTTCCCACTACCGTGCATACATCACCAATATTAGCCAAAATAAAATCAACTGCGTATCTAGTCTGTTCTGAATATATTCGCATAATCTCCAACTGAGTGGTTATGTCACGGAAGGCCGCTACTGTGGTATTAGATCAAATTTACAGCTTTCATCCAAAATATTGTCTAGCTTTCTCACCCCTGGGCATTGAGGTACCACCCAAAGTGAAAATGGAAGAAAGAATGAATCCAAAAGTGATCCCATTACTATAATTATTGACCTCTATATCGGTCACTCCCTCACAGAATTCTTCTGTTAGAGTCCTTTTAACCCATCGTACGTTAGGCTTAGCATATTTACAAGGCACTCCTAAGGGCAACACCATTCCGAGGGCTACATCATCTGTACAGTTGTAGACATTGGAATATGTACCATTGGACAAGAAGTAAAACCCTGGGTTTGCATAAATCACTCCTTCATAATCTACTGCTTCATACCTAGAGTTCATTCTAAAATTGCTTGGATATTTGTCATTCACCAAAGGGATCGTGTTTTGTACAGAATTAATTCCGAACAATTTATATACAGTGAAGTGCCAGTGCTATTCACAATGGGGCAGCAAGCAGGATAATAACCACTCTTCCACGTGACTATCAATTCCTTGTAATGCTAATCCACAAATGTGACATATAGAAGTTGCTAAAAAATATGTGTTGTTATCAGAACCAGGTTAACCCATTCCTGTGGCTTTTTTTGTATAGACATGGCCCACGATAACCAAAACCAAATACTCCTTTTACTTCAGTGAATTGGGGTGACCGAGTATAAGTAGAATTCAAGAGTGACCATGCATATGCAGTCTACAGACTAGTGATAGATTGGGTGGGATAAGAAGCTGGCCCTTCTCCGAAGAGCCTCCTATGTGTCTCCAAGGATACATTACTTGGGGCTGTTCTTTTGTTTCTCTTCTGGGAGATAACCTTATGCTGACTACATAAAGGTACACTTTGATCATTTTCTGAAACCCAAGATACACCACGCAATATTATTATCAACAAAACCTAAAGAATAACACATATCAATTTGTTTTTCCGTGTTTACATCGTATTATGCTATGCATCAAGAACCATTGGTTGCTCCTCCTCAGCAACCTTTCTACCAAAGGAGTGCATAATGAATGGCAAAAAGGGCAAAATGCTAAGGAAATACAAGTTCCCAGTGTCTGTCAGAGCCTCACTGGTATAGGCTCCTATCATCCATCAATTAGTTGGTGCTCTTGAGCGCCAGTGGTGGAGCTTGCTCTGTCCTAAGCTCTTCTAATCTATCCCACGCCGATAAAGATAGTATTCCTTTGGAGTTTACTTCTGGTCTCCCAAGCTAATGTTCGAACAACAAAGGCAAAGTGAGTACAATATTCTCCACTAATTGCAGTTAATTCTTTGGTACTATGGCTCAGTACTACCTATCTTGCGCAGTCCGTCACTAATCTTTCTTCTCCTTGGACTCAGTATCCCTCAGCCGAGGGGGCAAATTGTGCCTAGTAGCCCCAGGCACCGTGTGATCAATAAATAAAGGCTCCGGGACAGCTTATATTTATGCGGGAACAGCCTCATTCAAAACATCATCCTTCTCCTTATCTGTCTGGGTCCAGATCAGCTGGGCATCGGTAAAGCGAACAAACCTGGGCACCTGCCTGCACTCTGTCACCGACTCCCTCCTCCACCCACTGATCATACGGCAACGACAAAAGAATCATCTTGCAGTGCATAGCATGAACCCAGTTCTTTCAGCCAGCAGCAACCTTTACAGCCATCCATGTCACCAACAGAACCTGCACAGGGCCTTTCCAGTGCGGCTCCAAACTTTTCTTTAGATGGAAATTCCTGATGGGCACAAAATCCCCGGGCTGGATGTCATGGCCGGGCCCCTCTGGTACAGAATATAGAGATTCTCGTATCGGTTTGTGAATAGAATGCAAACTTTCTGTTAACTGGCCAAGATAATCAAGCAAGACAGGATATTCAATATCTGAATATTTATGAGGTTGCGGGACACCACAGACATTTGCCGGGTGCCCAAACACAACCTCATAAGGAGACAATCCTGTACTAGAATGAGCTGTCGTTCTTGTTGACAAAAGAGCTAACAGTAAAGCATCTGGACATTTCAACCCTGTTGCTATTGACTTTTTGCCAATTTCAGTTTGAGAGTACCATTGTACTTCTCAACAAGGCCAGCTGACTGGGGTTGATTGTCAGCGTGAAGCTTCTGCTGAATGTGCAACCCTTCACAATTCAATTTAATCACGGACCCATTAAAATGACTTCCGTTGTCACCCCAGATAACAAGGGGCAAGCCGAAACAAGGAAAATACTCTTTAAGGAGTACCTTCGCTGTCGTAATGGCCGTATTATCTTTAGTGAGATAGGCCTCAACCCATTTACTGAATGCACATACAACCACTAAAACATACTTAACATGATTACATCTGTATAATTCAATATAGTCCGTTGGAAGGACTCCAAAAGGAAAATTGGGTGGTGCAAAATTGCCAGGCAGTGTAGGAGTACCCTTCCCTGTATTATGCATCTTACAAACCAAGCAGTATTTCATCAAATGTGCAGATGTTCTAGAGATGTTATCATTATGCCACACAGGGGCTAATAATTTGCAAATGCCTTTTGCAATATTATGAGCTGGACCATGTGCAATAGTAACCACAAGCAGAACATATGAATCTGGTAGCATCCATTTCTGTTGACCCGATTTGTCAATCCAACACCCCTCCTGCTTCAACTATGATGTACTCTTCTGTCATTTCACCAATTCCTTCATTGTGGCTACACACTGTATCTCTTTTTAACTATCAAGGGTATTTTCAAACATGACAAGTTCGGGACCCACCTAGCTGGACCTGCAACCAACATACGTTTCATTTTACTTCAGGCTGTTTCCTAAGCTACCTGATCTGCAAATTGCAAAAAACACAGTTGATGGACAGAATGCAGAACAATGTCTTACATTCACTCCAGTACAAAGATCTGGGCCTAAATCCATCATTTTTTGCACTCCACACCACCCTAGGTCAGACAATGGCTATATGCAAATCAGCATTGACCCTGTGCCACATGGGAACAGTCCAGCCCGAACTACCAAGCCATGTCTTTCCTAGACCGGAATCAAGCATCCAAGGACCGGTTTCTGGCTATCAGCCTTATTCAGCCTGAATAGCTTGACTCCAGTGATGTGGAGAGCCTGGGACTCACGTCTGAGCATACCCAGCCCACTCGGGGTGAAACTTGCAAAAAACACAGTGATGGACAGAATGCAGAACAATGTCTTACATTCACCCCAGTACTAAGATCTGGGCCTAAATCCATCGTTTTTTTGCACTCCACACCACCCTAGGTCAGACAATGGCTATATGCAAATCAGCCTTGACCTGTGCCTCATGGGAACAGTCCAGCCCAAACTACCAAGCCATGTCTTTCTGTAACCGGGTTCCCAGCGACAGCCCCGCATTAGGGCGCGAACTGACCTTTTGTGACCCCCCCCCTCTTATTTCCTCAGCCTGTACCTGCAACGAGATGGCCTGGCCCGGAGAGATACAGTTGCGATGAGGAGGAAGACTGGCCCTTTAACTGGACCAAAGACCTGGAAACGGAGGTGGAGTCAGAACATCCCTTAAAAGGCGTATCTAAAAAGACCAAGGTGTGTTATTTCACCGGAGGAGCGGTCAGTGAGGAGCAGGGCGGAGAGGCGGGAAGCAGCGAGGAGAACTGGAGGAGCGTAGGACGAGTGAGCGGAGAGGACGACTGGAGGAGCAGAGGACGAGCGAGCGAGGAGGACGACTGGAGGAGCGGAGAGGAAGACTGGAGGAGCGGAGGACGAGAGCCGGACCACAGCTACACGTGGATCAGCGAGGACTGCATCGCGGACGCACCGAGGATCCCGGAGCAGGGAAGAGGACAAGACGGGAGAGCCGAAGAAGCGCTGGACACGCCCGGAGGCCAACATCACGATCCGCCCAGCCATACGCCAGGAGGGGTACGGCTCTCTGAGGTGCGTAATCGCTTCATAGGCTGGATCAAAAAGCGAGCTAGTCGCAACAAGTAGAGTGTTGTGTGATTTACTTAAGACCCTGGGTTCCTACACTGTCACTTACCCTCTCAGTAGCGTGTAATTTGGATTCCTGGTTTTGTGCCTCACTGGGTGTTCCCTCACGGTCCCCCTCCCCTGAGCTCAAATCATTGCTTTAGCGGTCATACTTATACCGGCCTCTCTTCTTTTCCCCCCTGTACGGTGTCGGCGAGAGCGGACAGCACGGAGCCTCCGGAGTCCAGCAGGAGGAGGAGCCCAGTATGAAGAAGAGAAGAGGGAGTGCTTAGGAAGACCAGGCGGGAAAGGAGCAGATCACCCCGCAGAGGAGCAATTCGGAAAACCTGTACTGATTCATTATATGAAAGATTAAATCCTAGCATTACCAAAACCAGACTCTTGCCTTTTACTAGTCCCGCCGCTACAGTGGTGGAGAATGCGGGCACAGTGAGCGTCTGTACCAAGACGATGGAAGGAGTTGTACAAGCCCTGGTGCAGGGCCAGGAAAGATTGGAGAGACTTGCTGAACAACAGCTCAGGGCCGCAGAACCTGACAGGGAGTTAATTAAAACCGCCGTGGCGGCCCGAGCCCTGGACCCCCCCCCTTGCTTCTGGGCCAGTAACAGTGAGCAACATACCTCACACTATGGGAGGAGTGTTGTTACAGAAGTATCAACCCGGCGAAGATCCGGATGCATTCCTAATGAACTTTGAGCAGGCTGCTCGGGCTTGTGGATGGCCTGGAGTGAAATTGCCCTTCTTTTTGGCCCCCTTACTAGTCGGTGAAGCCCAAGCCGCCTATCAGGTAGCTAACCCAAGGGGTGACACACCTTACGCAGACATTAAACGGATCATCCTGGATCATCTGGGGCTAGACCGGGAAGCCTATAGGCTAAGATTCAGGAGAGAAAGAGGAGTAACAGGGGAGACACCGAAAACCCTGTTTGTCCGGTTAAAAATGGCAGCGGACAAATGGCTGAGCCCTACGTAAAGCACGAAAGAGGAAATTATGGACAGGATATACCTGGAACAATTCCTCGAGGCCCTACCATTTGCCACTCAAAGATGGCTAAAACAGCACCCTGACCTAAACACTGCTCAAGCCGTGGAAATGGCTAATACTTTCTCTCGTGTGCAACAGAGGCCCATGTTTTCAGTAGAAACAGAAAAACAGAAAACCTCCTTCAAATCGGAGAAAAGACCAGTAAGACTCCCAGAACCTCCCAGACCACGTACATGGAGGTCCGAACCCCTTCCGCACAGTGGACCTCAGTGTTTTGAGTGCGGCACATGGGGTCATATTGCCAGATTCTGTCCCAGAAAAAAATCGACAGAGGAACCAATGGAGGTGGGATACTTACCCCGCGCCGTACTCTATTCCGCCGAAATGGGAAACGCCTACAGAGTAAGTATGAGAATCAACGGTAACCCCGTACAAGCCCTCCTAGATTCTGGCTGCCGCCAGTCAGTAGTACAGGCCCACCATGTATTACCCCAGCAAGTCCTACCCAAAGAACAGGTGTTTATACGGTGTGTCCACGGGGACGTGAAACCCTACCCCGTGGCTGTAATCACATTGATATCTCAAGAAGGCCACCCTTCGCGAGTACACGTAGGGGTACTAGACACTCTTCCAGAAGACCTGATCATAGGGACTGACAACCCGACCTTTCTGAAAATGTTCAAACAGAGTATGGGAAAGGGGATCAACGCCAGAAAGAACCCCAGAACTAGGAGTGAAGCACCCGCATTGATCTCTCCCGACCCCTGGACATTGGACCGCAGCTTCCAATTTGCACAGGCTAATGATGCTACACTGTTTAACGCCTGGGAGAATGCGCATCAAAACAAGGGCTTGGTGCCAGTTCGGTATCCTCGCATGTTCATCAAGAATGGACTATTGTACAGACAAGGAAAAGAAGAAGACCCTGAACAGTTGTTAGTCCCGGTGTCCTTCAGAGAACAAGTGCTGTTTTTTTCACATTCTCACCTGGTAGCAGGTCACATAGGGGCCGAAAAAACAACTCAGAATCTCCTGCAATGCTTCTATTGGCCTGGTATTTATAAAGATGCCATGAACTATTGCCAGGAATGTGACATTTGCCAGAAAAGAAATATGACCCGGCCACCAGCCGTACCTCTGCAGCCCCTTCCTATAATAGGAGTTCCCTTTGAAAGGATAGGGATGGACATTATCGGGCCCCTACCGAAGACCAGAAAGGGGTACCGATACGTCCTGGTGATTGTGGACTACTCAACCAGATTCCCTGAGGCTTTTCCCCTTACCTCGACGACAACTAAAAATGTCGCTGACAAAATGTTGGAACTATTTTCTAGAGTGGGTTTCCCGAAAGAGATATTGACAGACCAAGGAACTCCCTTCGTCTCTCGCCTCATGGGTGAGGTCTGCAAGATGCTACACATACACCAAATACGCACTGCTGTGTACCACCCACAAACGGATGGCCTCGTGGAGAGGTAAAATCGTACGATAAAAACCACATTGAGAAAAATGTTGGAAATCAACAGTACGGAGTGGGATCAGGTACTGCCTCTTGCTTTATATGTCATCCGAGGACAGAAACAGAGTAGCCTGGGATTTTCTGCTTTTGAACTGCTCTACGGTCGTCAACCCAGAACCTTACTGGACATGACCAAAGAAGCCTGGGAGAGAGAATCCCCGGAAGAGACAGCCAGTACCCTGGAATATGCACGCAACCTCCGTTCTAAACTAGGCAAATTACGTGACCTGGCGTTCGCTAATCTAGAAAAAAGCCAGGAGAAACAGAAAAGAGTCTATGACAAAGGAAAGAAATGGCGTAAGTTGGAGAAAGGGGACTGGGCTCTGGTGTTGTTACCCTCATCCACGCAAAAGTTCAAAGCAGAGTGGAGTGGCCCGTATCAGGTCCTGGAAACAATCGGAAATACCAGTTATCGATTACAGATGAACCCCCGAAAACAACAAACGTATCACATCAACATGTTAAAGAAATGGCTGGGTAAAACTCCAGTAGGTGTGCATATAGTGGAGAGAGACCCGCCTCCCGATCCCAGCACCATACCCAAACTGGTAATCAATGATGACCTACAACAAAAAGAAAGACAGGAGCTGACGGAAGTCCTTAGAAAACAAGAACAGGTGTTTTCCGACATTCCAGGAAAAACCACCCTAGCGGAACATTGCATTGAGACCAGCCCGGGAAAAACAGTGAAGATACGCCCATACAGGATTCCTGAGGCCAGAAGACAAGATATCAAACGGGAAGTGGAGGAGATGCTGAAACTGGGTGTGATCCGTCCATCCCACAGTAACTGGTCGAGTCCTATCGTTTTGATATCTAAACCCGATGGAACAAGACGCTTTTGCATGGACTTTCGCGCCCTAAATGAAATATCTAAATTCGATGCATTTCCCATCCCGCGTATTGATGAACTGATCGAGAAATTAGGAAAAGCCAAGTTTATCAGCACGATTGACCTGACAAAGGGATACTGGCAGGTTCCACTGAGGGAAGAAGATCGACACAAAACTGCTTTTTCAACTGCTGAGGGTCACTATGAATTTACGGTGCTTCCGTTTGGCCTACACGGAGCACCCGCAACTTTCCAGAGGCTCATGAACAACGTCCTGAAAGACATGTCCCCATTTACTTCCGCCTATCTGGATGACATTGTCGTATTTAGTCCTGACTGGGAGACCCATCTTGTACATTTACAGAAGGTGTTGGAAACCCTCGACCAAGCAGGATTACGGATAAACGCAAAAAAATCACGATTAGCCTTCCACAAAGTTAAGTATCTAGGGTATGTCTTGGGACAAGGCCTCATAGAGCCACAAACAGAAAAAGTGAGGGCGATAGCGGAGACTCCATTTCCCGGTACAAAGAAAGAACTGCGTGCCTTCTTAGGCCTCATTGGCTATTATCGGAGGTTCATACCGCAATTCGCGCAGCTGGCCACCCCTCTCACGGATGCCCTACAGTCCCACGTCAAACAGTCAGCCCTGAGGTGTCCCACCCCCGCCATGTTGGAAGCCTATTCGGCATTGAAAAGGACTATCACTTCAGCCCCTATTCTCACCTCGCCTGACTTTAAGAAACCCTTTTCACTGCATACAGACGCTTCGGACTTCGGAATTGGAGCGGTGCTGTCTCAAAAGGGGGATGACGAGATCGATCATGCGGTACTCTTCATTAGTCGAAAACTGTTCCCGAGAGAACTCAAATATGCCACTGTGGAGAAGGAATGCCTGGCTATTCGTTGGGCTATTGAGAAACTGGCCTACTATCTGGAGGGCACGACCTTCACGTTGTACACTGACCATGCCCCGCTGTTATGGATGGCTCGGAATAGGAACTCAAATGCCAGGGTCATGCGCTGGTTTCTGGCGATTCAGCCGTATTCCTTCACTGTGTGCCACGAAAAGGGGGTGGACAACAAGGGGGCCGATTTCCTGTCCCGGAATCCCCTTCACGATCGGAAGGGTCCAAGGGGGGAGGTGTGTAACCGGGTTCCCAGCGACAGCCCCGCATTAGGGCGCGAACTGACCTTTTGTGACCCCCCCCCTCTTATTTCCTCAGCCTGTACCTGCAACGAGATGGCCTGGCCCAGAGAGATACAGTTGCGATGAGGAGGAAGACTGGCCCTTTAACTGGACCAAAGACCTGGAAACGGAGGTGGAGTCAGAACATCCCTTAAAAGGCGTATCTAAAAAGACCCAGGTGTGTTATTTCACCGGAGGAGCGGTCAGTGAGGAGCAGGGCGGAGAGGCGGGAAGCAGCAAGGAGAACTGGAGGAGCGTAGGACGAGTGAGCGGAGAGGACGACTGGAGGAGCAGAGGACGAGCGAGCGAGGAGGACGACTGGAGGAGCGGAGAGGAAGACTGGAGGAGCGGAGGACGAGAGCCGGACCACAGCTACACGTGGATCAGCGAGGACTGCATCGCGGACGCACCGAGGATCCCGGAGCAGGGAAGAGGACAAGACGGGAGAGCCGAAGAAGCGCTGGACACGCCCGGAGGCCAACATCACGATCCGCCCAGCCGTACGCCAGGAGGGGTACGGCTCTCTGAGGTGCGTAATCGCTTCATAGGCTGGATCAAAAAGCGAGCTAGTCGCAACAAGTAGAGTGTTGTGTGATTTACTTAAGACCCTGGGTTCCTACACTGTCACTTACCCTCTCAGTAGCGTGTAATTTGGATTCCTGGTTTTGTGCCTCACTGGGTGTTCCCTCACGGTCCCCCTCCCCTGAGCTCAAATCATTGCTTTAGCGGTCATACTTATACCGGCCTCTCTTCTTTTCCCCCCTGTACGGTGTCGGCGAGGGCGGACAGCACGGAGCCTCCGGAGTCCAGCAGGAGGAGGAGCCCAGTACGAAGAAGAGAAGAGAGAGTGCTTAGGAAGACCAGGCGGGAAAGGAGCAGATCACCCCGCAGAGGAGCAATTCGGAAAACCTGTACTGATACATTATATGAAAGATTAAATCCTAGCATTACCAAAACCAGACTCTTGCCTTTTACTAGTCCCGCCGCTACACTTTCCTAGACCGGAATCAAGTATCCAAGGACCGGTTTCTGGCTATCAGCCTTCTTTAGCCTGGATAGCTTGACTCCAGTGATGTGGAGAGCCTGGGACTCACGTCCGAGCATACCCAGCCCACTCGGGTGAAAATTGCAAAAAACACAGTTGATGGACAGAATGCAGAACAATGTCTTACATTCACCCCAGTACAAAGATCTGGGCCTAAATCCATCGTTTTTTTGCACTCCACACCACCCTAGGTCAGACAATGGCTATATGCAAATCAGCCTTGACCCTGTGCCTCATGGGAACAGTCCAGCCCGAACTACCAAGCCATGTCTTTCCTAGACCGGAATCAAGCATCCAAGGACCGGTTTCTAGCTATCAGCCTTCTTCAGCCTGGATAGCTTGACTCCAGTGATGTGGAGAGCCTGGGACTCACGTCTGAGCATACCCAGCCCACCTGATCTGCAAAAGCATTTCCTCTACCCACATCATCTGTAACCCTTCTATGGGCACTGCAAACCTCAATACCAAGTGGCCAGTCCTGGATCTTAGTACCATGGGAGGTAAGAAACCCTCACTCTGCTCAAAGCTGACCAGAATTATGTGCAACCCCAAATGCGTACTGGCTGTCCGTATAAATATTGACACCCAACCCTGCATTCAATTTGCAAGCTCGAATAAGGGCAGCAAGCTAAGCAGCTTGAGCCGACTGATTGGGAACTCATGATGTATCTACTACAGTCCGCAATGTAGTAATAGCATAAGCTGCGGTGGTGGTGCCATCTGGTAATTTAAAACAAGAGCCGTCGACTTATAGCTGCACTTGAGGGTCAGATAAGTGAACATGAGTCAGGTCTACCCATGCTTTTGTCTCTCCCTCTGTCTACAAAATACAGTCATGCTTGTCAACTGCATAATTATCAGAAGGGAAAGGTTGTAACGTGGCTGGATTCAGAGTGGCACATCACTTGATCGTAATGTGTTTAGCGACCAATGTTAATTCATAGCCAGTAAGATGTACACTGGTGAGGTGCTGCGTCTTTGTCTTATTCAAAAGTGTATCCACAGCATGGGGTCCCATAACTGTGAGGTCAGTATCAAGTAGGAGTCCAGCTGATTGCCTGAAGGGCTCTAGAAACAGGGCCAAGCACAGCATAAAAGTAAGCACAATGCCTCAGTTAACCTTCAAACTTTTGTGTTAAGACAGAAAGTGCGCAACCAGCCATCTCATGAATACAGAGTACAAACGGTTTGTTATAACTCAGTGTGGCAAGTACTGGAGCTGACAAAGCACAGTTTTTAATTGCTCAGAAGACTGCTGGCAGTCGGGCACCCAGGGCAAAGGCTCATGCATTGCTTTTGTTCCTAATACAAACAAGGGTAGCGAGTAATTTGGTATCCACCTTTGGCAGTAGGAAGTAATACCTATAAAAGCATGTACGTTTTTCTGAGTTTGTGGAATGTGCATTTTAACAATAGTACTGATAATCTCAGGGGTCAATCTCCTATCCTCCTTAGACAGTAGGTGACCTAAGTAGGTAACCTCTTGTAAACAATGCTGACATTTGGAAAGAGAGACCTTATGACCATTATGTGCCAAATGCAATAACAATTTTGCTGTAGTTTCCTTACAGCCTTGTTCCATATCAGAAGCAATCAACAGGTCATCAAAATATTGCACCAATATATTACCCGGAGGAAGCGATAGAGAATCCAACTGACTTTTCAATACTTGACTATAAATACTAGGACTCTCCGTGTCTTTTGCACTCCTGAGGAGTGCAAAAGACACCAAAGCTTCCGCCGGCCAGTGTAAACCCAAACAAATACCTGCTATCTGGATTTATAGGAATGCAAAAAAATGTATTTTTCAGATCTGTAACAAAAAAGAAGTGAGAAGTGGGCGGAATCATCATTAAGAGCGTTCTGATATCAGGAACCACTAGGAACTACTGAACTACAATTTTAGTAACCCCTCGCAAATCAATCACAAATTAATAAACATAATCACAAACATCAGGGGAACCCGAAGGTGTACTCTTAAGAACCAGAATAATAGGACTATTATAAATGTTGGCAGATGTTTCTTCAACTACTACCATCCGTATCAAATCTTGAATAATCTGAAGACGAGCCAGTTCAACTGCCTGTGGAATCTTATACTACGGAATGCGGAGTAGAACAGCATTATCTTTAACTTGTATAGAAACTGGGGAGAGGAGTTGGCCTAACGGCTAGGGCTGTTGACCTCGAATTTGGGGAACTGCGTTTGTGTCTCTGCAATGATGCTGAACATCCTGTCATTCTGGGCAAATCACTTAATCTCCCCGTGCCTAACAAAAATTAATCTGTCCCCACATAATGCAACTGGTCCTATGTAAAATGCTCTGAAAACCCGATTCGGGTCAAGTTCGCGCTATATAAAACTCTGTAAAAAAAGGTTGTATATGCAAGAGGCCCACATCCGTATCACCTGTGGTCCATAGAGTGGGTGGTACCTGAGCAAATTCAGCTTGGAGGGGTGCATCCTGAGACAAACACTGCCTAGTACCCACATGAGGATCCATAGTAATATAAACACCTGCAGGGGAGCAATAGATAGTAGCATGCAATTTTTTTCGAAAGATCCAAACCCATCAGGTTTTCACCACAATTAGATGTAAAAAAACAGGGATTCCAAAGTGAAAGGACCAACAGTCAATGCAAGAGGTTGGGAAATGGGGCTTACAACCAGTACACCTGAAAAACCTACTGAAACATAATTGTGGCCAGACAGAGCCACCCCGGGGGACCATATGTCGAGAAATAGAACTCATTGTTACACCTGTATCCACCAAAAATTCCTTAGTCAAACCTTGCAAATCTGTTGTGTCATATGGACCATGCTGATCTACAGGTATTGTAACTGGTCCCTCGCTCTGCCCCAGTCCATCCTAACTATAAGACATACCTGTCTCCGATCTCATAATCGTCATGATAACACTGTCCATATCGTAGATCATTGACATAATTATTGTCAGAAGGGTCCACAGAAGTCACAAGATTCTGATTTCTATCAGTCCCAAGGCCCCTACCACCAGAACTTCATCCTCTAGGGGATGCAACCTTTTGTAATAGCACCAGACACTGGTTGCGCCAATGATCTTTGTCCTTACAATACACACACTGATTCAGGCCTAAATATTGCAGAGGGCTGCCTAGTACACAGCAGTTGTCTAGAAGGACCACCTCTTCCCCTACTATTTCCCCTAAAGGCTTGCTGCAGGAACACCTTCGTCTTTAAATCCTAGTGCTTTTTATCAGTTTTATCTTTCTCCTCCTGAACATAGTGTTCATATATTAGGCCATATTCAAATAACAGAGGAAGATGACATAGACCAAGTACTCTCTGATGCCTGCAATTGAGTCATTATTTCAGGAAGGAATTTAGTAAAAAACTGATCAACAAATAAAAACTCCTCCTTCAGTGGACATATCCTGTCCACTATAATCCAAAAACGTATCTTCAAACCGAGTAAAGAAAACAGACACACTCCCCTCCTTCTTGTCGACAAGCCGTCAATCTGTCCCAACGTACCTTCTTAGGTGGAATAAGAGTGTGCATGTACGTAATAATACGACCGAGCAAATGCAAGCATATCAGCACAGGATTCATCTCCCAGCTTCCTTTCCTGATCCCATCCTTTAATCCCATCCCATGTACCACCCAATTCTGCAACATGATCTGGAGTATGCACCTGTCTCCAAATATTGACCGGAACAAGAAGACCAAAAACCATTTTGATATCAGCAAGAATCATCACAGTAGAAGCAGCAGCCTCTGATAATTCCTTAAAATAAGCTGTAGGATTTTTCCAAGTGTTGACCAACACAGCCTTAAGGGCTAAAACCTCACTTCTTTTCAAACAAGTATAAACCCATTGCTCCTGAAAACAGGCAGCTATGGCTGTTCTAGTGTTGTTACCGAGCTGGCCCGTTAACTCAGGTATCTCTGAGTAATTTTATTGGGATTCTTTTCATACAGCCCTACCCTATAAGAAACTATAGTGGCAATATTTGCGAGCCCCTGTCCGGGTGTTAAATCAGCTACATCAACACCATCCTTGATATCAAATAACACTTGTGGAGCCTTAATGTTAATGTGTGTGCGCCAATGGTTAATCGGTGTAGCAGACATGTGCTGAAGAACGTGCTGTTGTAGAATAGGCTCAAACTCACGCACAGTTTACCCAAATGTCCTCAGTACCATAAACCGGATTGCTATCACACTTCATAGCCTGTCTTGCTAACATATCCTTCTTGTCTTTTCATACTTCAGAGCTCACCAAGGGACCCATCTGTTCCATGAATTTTACCCAATACCTGTCCTCAAATCCTCGTACTGGCGTCTCAGCATTCAAAAACATCAGAGTATGACGAACCGTAGAAGGAGAAGCAACAGAGGTAGCAGGTACAATTGTTGTTACCGTTTGCATCAGAGGAGAGAGAACAGAGGACACAAGAGTTACAACAGAAGATGTATTAAAGGTCACAGTAATCAAAGATTGCGTGGACAAAGAAGGAGCGGGGCTGCCGTAGCCAAAGCTGTCGAGACAACAGCTGGTGGATAAGGGAACAGCCAAAGCCGATGAAACAGGCTGCTGTGACTGTAAAGGAACAGTGATATAAATTCTCTGTGGGGCATAAGGAGGTGGATGTCGAGTATCTAACAACTCCTCTACAAAAGTATCATTTTCCTCTTTGACTAGATAAGACTTGTCAACATGCAACCGAAATCTCCAATCTTCACTTTCAATTCCAGACTCCTGTTTTCTCTATGATATGCTACAGCTTTCTGTATCAATGTTTGAATATTCCCTTTTCGTGCATTGCTCTCCATCTTCAACCGCCTCTGTCTGGCCTCCTTCTGCCAAGTCCGAAGGAAGTCAAACATCGACTGTCTACTTCGTCTCTTAAATAACTGTTCCTGAAAAACCCCAATCTTTTGTTCATCAAAAGTGCTTGTCAAATCCACTGTAACTTGTCCTTGACCCTCGTATATTTGCCCCATGATATGCTAAACATAATAGGCCCAAGGCCATGTTTCACATACATATGAAAATTTGGGCTGCCTTCAGGAGGTGCAGGCTGAGCTTCTTCTAATCGAACACCTGCAGAACAACAACGACTACACAAATTCAATAGTCTGGTTAGGCTAGGCATTTTGAAAAAGAAAATAATCGCTTATTTTATCTGGTGAAGTATTTGCAAATACTTTTTTATCGATACAGTCTCCCCCGTCTGCAGAAAGGGAATGGATCAATCACCTGAAGGAATCCCTGTTCGGGTGCCAACTGAAGGAAGTAACCCTTTTAGGGCCACCCGAGTCACTAATGACCACCTCCTAGCCTTCCGTACTAAATGAAGAGTTGGTCAGACAGTAGAGAATACAAACCAATAACTGTTTATTCATATACCCTGAGAGCTGAGCCTCATCTGCCCAGTCGCTAGGAGTGCTGCAGAGGGACTGAAATCGACAGGCATAAAGATACATAATGTATGTTACTTAACAGGGCAAAAACACGCTTGCAGTAGTATTTACCGGGCAGGTGCAGTTAGAAATCGAAATACAGAAAAAAAGGATTCAGCGCTCATATTCTGACACAAAGTAACATAGTCCAAGGTCGTTCCATTCAGAGCCTGTCACCAGACAAATCGGAGAGGGCCTCTATCTAGTGAGAAAGCTTTATGCTAACATGAATGGTATGCTAATTACTGAAATAGAACACAAGAGAAGAAACAAAACTCACAGGGGAGCATTTCTCGGAACTGAACTAGATCAGTTTTGAAAAGGCCAAAATGGCGCCAAACAGAAAATGGTGCAGTGAATGCTAACTTACATAGAGCACCATAAACAATTTATATTCTAACACGCGGACCCCATCCCCAGGAGCATGGCCACTTCTATTTTTTTTAAACCTAGATTTAAAGGAGCTGTGCTGCGCGGCCCTACTCTTGAGGCAGTTTCAGACCCGGTACCCTATCCCCGGGGCTTTGCCTTCTTTTAAAAAAAACTTTTTTTTAAAATGTTATGGGAGGGGCCACTTTTGGCCCCAGGGACCCCTATCCCCCTGGGCATGCCCAGTCTTTAGAAATAAAAAAAATTAGAGAGGGGCGCGTGGCCCCCATCCTAAAGCCAATTTTGGCCCTGGGGACACCATCCCCTGGGGCCCAGCCATTCCTTTTTGTTTGTTTAAAGGGAGGGGGTCAAGTGGTGGGAACCCCAATGCACCCGGGGTCCCTACCGGCTCCTGCCCTGCCATAGCAAACTGTAATGGCTGGAGCCAACCCTGGGGGGTGGCAGTCCCCAGGGCCCAGGAGGGCTACAGGAGGGGGCTGCATGGCCACCCTCACAACAGATTTGAAGCCCTGGGGAGGTGTTGATCCCCGTGGCTGGGGGTCTGCTTCGAACCCCCGATTTGTATTTACTCAATTCCCACAAAATAGTCCCAAATGCTTAGCAAGACACGTCTAACATATATCTAAATTAAAAAATTATAATAACTGCACACTTTACATAATTAATTGACAAATAATTAGTTATTAATTAATAAAAGTAAAATAATGAATCAATTATTATTTAATAACTTCGCACACTATACCCCTCTAAACCCAACAACCCACACCTAAAATGTAAATTAAAGCATTATAATATTTACACAAATTAGATAATTAATTACAAATAATTCATAATTTTTGAATAATTCATCAATGATTAATTAACTTCCACCCTATAAACCTGTAAGCCCAACAACCTGCACCTAAAATATAAATGAATTATTTTTAATAATTACACAATTTACAGTTAATTACCACTTAATTCATATTTGGCAATAATTAATCAATTATTTGTTAATTAACTTTCCACCCCATGCCTCTAAAAAACCTACATAAAATAATTTTGCTAAAAGTTGCATTTGCACAATTTATATAATGATTAATCAAATAAATAAATGATAATAATTAAAGCATATATAAATGAATTATACTTCATTAATTTCCCACCTTATACTCTAACAAATCTCAAACCCACTACAACACTATAAATTACTATTTTTCAATTAAATTAAAAATATAAATAACTTAAAATTACAAATTATTTTTTAAAACGTTAACTTCACAAACAACATAAAACATACAGTTAAAATATTATGTAAACACATAAAAATATTAAAAAAACAATCTTTCTCCCCTTAAACATTCAATATTTTTATCAATGATATTTTTGCACACTATATTTCTGTCACGATATTAAAAACTCAATATTTCTGCAACTCAATATTTTTAGCTCAACATTTTGTCTGAATACCACCCTGATGTGTATGTGGCATTTTCCCTAATATCACAATGATACCTCATTCCACATTTTGTAGTGATACGGACTGATAGCGTTGTACAGGGCTATTTGAGTCTCATATTTTGCTCTTCCAATAACCCACAACTTTGAAGCTCTCAAATGGTTTTACAAGTCTTACTCATCACCCATAGTGCATTCTTCAACTGCAGTCAGCATAATCTATATTTTGCTATAGTTTATAAATGGATTATCACCTGCTTCCCTGTGCCTCCATACTCAATTCCTCCTCTGATGCCTTTGATAGCTGATAAATTAGGTACAGAGCACACCTTCTCCTCTTATGTCTTTAGCTGATTTTGGTGTACAGGGTAATCTCCTGTTGCCTGGGTCTCTTGCAATGCCTTGAATTATTGTCGTCTACCCTCATTCTGATCATTGAATTTCGTCTTCAACATCACACTGATATACAGAAACTGCAGTGATTTTCACAGTGATCCATTCTCTGTGACACCTGCTGTTCTGTGAAGGTCTGCGCTTTATTTTTTGATCCAACAGCTAGTCATAGTGGGAGACCATCCCCTGTGCTAACCCGTACAACTCAAGATCACTAATGATTATGGTGCTGATAATGCCTGACCTAGAGTGTTTTTTGGTTGTCTCTGAGGTTTTAGAGGAGGGATGTAACTTGTGAGTTCTTTGAACTACGTATAATGAGTCTGCCATGCTCCGCAATGTTTGCATTTCTTAAGAAAGCACAGTAATAGTCCTGGGAAATCTCATTATTATAATTCCTCTTATTTATTTTATTTTTATTTATTTTATTGGAAGAGTTTTATATCGCACTGACTAGACCCGGAGGTATCAGAGCGCTTTACATGAGACTCAACAATGTAACAGAAAAAGTTAAACAATTACACATTAAATCCCAGAAAAATAGGCAATACAATTAGGAGAGGAGAGAGAAAAGTAGTGGAGGGGGCAGGGGAGGTGAGAAAGTGAGTATAAGGGAAGAGACAATAAGGAGAGACAAAAAGAAAGTCTGTCTGAAGACTGACTAAAGACCGACTGGGTAGGTGAGGACCATGGGGGGAATCCACGGCCCATCTCACCTATAGATAAACCAGGAAGCTCCATTGGGCATCAGACAAAAAAGTTCTGTCTCAATACTTTGAGAGAGGGGAGAAGGAGAGACATAAATAGAGGGAGGAAGCGGGAGGAGACGACAGGAGCGACGAAAGGAAGTGCAACAATGTGGTTTAACAGTTTGACAGAAAAAGATCAACAATTACAACATTACATCAGACAATCAGCAATACATTGGAGAGGAGAGAAAGAAGAGAGAAAGGAAGTGGGGGGTAGGTGAGGTGAGAACGTGAACCACTCAGAGTGCATCATCTTGCTAAGGTCCTTACTAAGAGGGTGCAATGTCTGGGGCAGCGATCATTAGTGCTGATGGGGGAACTATTTACACTCCTCTATCTCTTTGGCTCAAGGACTGTGCCTCAAGTTCTAGATGGCAGCCCCACTGGTTGGGAGTTCAACAGAACAATCTTGAAATCCAAGGACCATAGGGATTGCTGCAGTGAGGAAGACCTGCAAAACGTCCCCTTATTCAAACAGATATACAGGGGATCCCCTTCCTCAAATAGGCCTACAACACTCCTGCAGATAATGATTTATCTGAATAAATGCTATATTTTTATCCACCTATTAGTTTTAGTTTTTAGTTCATCACTGTAAGTTACATTGTGAGTTCTAAAATATTGGTGGTAATGTAGTAAACACACTTTAGTGGAATTTAGATTTTTTTCAGGTGGCCATTTGGTAGTGCGATTCTGTGATTATGGTGTAAGTGCATTTTTGTTACATTTGTTCTATCCATTGCAAATCGTGAGGAGAGGGGTTTATTATATAGTATGGTTGTGTATCATCACTGTATAATAAACTCACAAACCAGTCTTTGATCCAGGCAAGCTCATTTTCAAAACCTTAGCTCAACCCTAGGTAGCTCTAGCTTCAAGCACTCAAGCTTTTTCAAAGGGAAGAGAGCAAACCAGAATAAAAAAATACAGTTGAATAATAAAGAAACACAACACAAAGGGAATCTGAGTGGGACCATAAACATTGGACGAGGAACTAGGCAAGGGTGCCCCTGCTCCCCGCTGCTCTTCGCCTTTTATATAGATGCCTTTATCAGAAAGATAGAGCTAAATGAGAACATTATACCAATTGTGCTGAATGGATTTGAAACAAAAATCTTAGGCTATGCCGATGATCTAGCTGTAACATCTGCTGATCCGGCTACGGCGTTATCGGAAATAGAAAGAGAAGCAAACCTATATGGGGCGTTGTCCGGCTATAAATTAAATCAAAGTAAAACTCAAATCGTAATCAATAAAATGATAACCATGGCAGATCAAAGAATAACGGATTCTGCAGTCTATCTAGGTGTAACGATAACCTCGGATCTCTCTAAGGTAGTCGAAATGAACCTGGGACCGTTGATTAAAAAGGCCAAAAAGGATCTAGACAGATTAAACAATTTGCACTTAACAATATTTGGCCGTTGCAACTTAATAAAAATGACATTTCTGCCTAAGATACTATATCTGTTTCGAACCATCCCGCTGAAATTTAATAATAATTGGTTTGGTGAAATAGAGGGAGTCACAAATCGCTTTATTTGGGCCAAGGGCAGAACACGGCGAGCACTAAAATTCCTGTCACTACCAAGGGAACGAGGAGGCCTTGCAGTTCCTGACTTCAAGGCCTATTACTGGGCGACTGTCCTGCAGTGTATCAGAGGGTTAGTGGGCGGGAGTATGGAGGACCAGTGGAGAGGGGGGGAAAGTGTCCCTGACACATATGAGTTATTAATCAAGGGTTCTAACAAGTGGCTCCTTACATTAAATGAAGCCAGCTATTACAAAAAAGTCAAGTTCAAGACCCTCGGACCAGCAATTTCAATCTGGTCCGCCCTCAGGAAGAAAATAAAAATGGGGAGAATTAATTATTATACGCCTTTATTTAAGAATCAACTCCTGCCGGCGATATTTCACGACCAAGTAATGAAGAGATGGGACACACTGGGAGTAAAAATCATTGGGGACCTCAAAGATACGACAGGACTTATGTCATTTGAGTGTCTACAGCAGTTATATAACATAGATCGTAGAGACTTTTTTAAGTATCTACAAATTAGATCAGTATTGACAAAAAAACAGGGAGGGGATATCGATTACAAGAGAGAGGAAATCATGGAATTTCTAAGAGATAAGAAGGGTTGTTCGATATCCCAGATCTACGGGGAATTGAGTCAGTTTAAGGAGGATGACTGTGGAAGGGCCGTACAAAAATGGAATACTAAGTTAAATGTATCTGGTAATGAGGTCGAAAAATCATTTCAGCTATTAAATTCAGTGTTAAGGGTAACCAATCTACAAGCTCAGCAATACAAGACCCTGTTTGAGCTCTATTATACACCACATAGAATCGCTCAATGGGGCGGAACAACTGGGGTTGTCTGCCCTAGATGCCAAGCAACGCAGGCAGACACTACACATATGTTTGCGGCATGTCCAGCCCTGGACTCATTTAAAAATTCAATAGAGAAATTCCTTGATAGAGAATTAGGGATTAAAATCAGTATAACAAATGAAGTTATGGTTCTAGGGGTTTCCAGGGATGACGTAGAAATACCTCAATATGAATTTGTATACTTAGCAATGACTCTAAGCCGGTTATGTGTCGCAACAATGTGGAAAGATCGAAATCCGCCAACATTCCAATAATGGTTATCATGGTTGTTAGCGATATATGTATTAGAAAAAAGGTTGTATGATAAAAAGGGTTGCAAGATAAAGCAACTAGGGAAAAGGATATGGGCACCTATAACTGATTGTAAACAAAGGCTAGAAAATGGTTAGAAGACTATAATTTTCTCTCGCTCTTCTCTTCCCTTTTTTGTTTTTCATTTTTTTTTCTTATCTCCCTATCACTCTCTTCTCTCTCTCTTCTTTTCTGTAGCCTAATACCAAATGGACAATTTGCTTAGTATATTGCTTTATTATGTAGAGATATATTGTATGTATTCTTTTTCCTATCTGTACAAGATTGTGATCTAAATACTAGCGGAAACAATTCGAATAATGAAATGTCTTATGTTTGATGATGATGAATAATAAAAAACAAAAAAACAGAAAAAAACAAAGGGAATCTGACACCAATTTATGAATATAGCTCTTACTTTTATAGATTTTAGATACCAAAATGGACAAACTCTTTCAAAGGGTTCCAGAGATATAAATTATTAAGCAAATAATAAACCACTGCTTTTCACTTATATGCAAACACGCATTGGCAACAACCGTGGTTAGTGGGTATTTGGAAAACGTCTGAAAAGTGGAGTATGACTAATTCAGCCCAGTTTAGATGATCAAATCTGTCAGTGAGTGAAACACAGGGAGCAATAAGTCTTGGCAAGACAGTTAGCTTGTAGTGAAAGCAGTCTCCAGTCCAGTTTCATGTACTATGGGCAAACTGTCATAGACATCAATAGAGTGGTCCTGATGCAAGCAATACAGAATGTTGAAGATGCTGAAGGATGCGGAGGATGCTGATCAGGTGATGGGGGTCTTCCTAAAGCCACTCCTCGGTCCACAAACATCATGCGGGGACTTTGATCACAGGGGTCGATGTCCCTCAAAGTCTGGTTGAAGTCCAGCTAAAAAACAGTTGCCACTGGTCTACTAGTCTTCAATCATGGCAAAACCAGTGGTTTTATTTAAAGGAGGCTAGGATCCATCTTGGGCGAACAAACTGCACTCCGATGACTGTCGCTTTTGTGAATCAAGATTCGTCTCCCAGGCTGCGCTTCGGTGGTTAGCTGAGGTAAGGTAATCTTGGATATCAGCTCGCTAAAGCTGTAACAGGAAGTCAGCCAACTGACTCTTGGAGTAACTTTTTCTGTCTGGGGCCTTGGGTGACTTTTCCTCAAGCAGGGCAACACAGACACAGTCTTCTCTTTGCTAGCTCAAGGATCAGCAGGTTCAGTCCAGTCATTGGTGCAGCCTTTCTTTGCTGGGTCCAGGGAACAGCAGATCAGTCCTTATTTTGTCTGCCCTCCCGTGCAGATGTGATGAGACGTCTGAGTACCAGGGGGACCACTTTCGTACTCAGAACTCTGGGATGCAATAATTACTAGCTAATGGGCTACCAGGGCCCGTCCCGTCTAATTATGACTACCTGCAAAATGTGGCACCCAGCCATCCTGGAATGCAATGCTCAGTCCCCTCCCAGATCACAGAACACCTCCCTTGGTGTGTGGAGCTTGTTAGCCAACTCTAGATGTGTGGCTACCTGAGCTCTGCACACCCACAGGAAAAGAAGTTAAGCAGTTTCCCTCTTTCTGTCCCCAACGCCAACCTGTGTCCCAGAACAAAAGAGTAACCATTATTCCCTTAATACCTTGAAGTACTAACTTTAGTAGTCTCATTCAGAAGTTAGCACAGCTGAGTTGTCATTGTGTAACCCTTTACTTGCCAATGGGGCAACTAACCTTTCTACAGAAAAAACAACAATTTGTTTTTTTTTACTGTTAGGACATGCAAAAACACATATCCCACTTTTCAATACACAGCCCCCTACCTTTTGGCTTGATAGGCCTGCCGTAGGGGTGACTTATATGCATTAAAAAGAAGGTTTGGACTTTGCCATGAACTTGAGTGGCACAGCCTAGTTAGCCGTTTGAGAACTGTTTTGCCAGCCAGCAATGTCTTGCTGTTAGTCCTGCTTTGCTTTGTCACACTTGTGGTAGCACAATAACTTCAGCAGTGTATGAGGGACCCTTTAACTTGCAGGCCCTGAGTACCCTGGTACTATAAACCAGAGACTCATAAGTAAATTCATCATAATATCTTTATTCGGTTAACAAGAACAGCCATAAAATAGTACAATATAAATGACATAAAACATCCCTCTGTAACATATTAACAAAAGGATGCGGATCAGATCATATCCATGTTTACGAAGGAAAACACAACAAATACAGTACATATATGTAATTCCCATGATCAATCAGGTCTCAACTGTCTGGACGATAATGAAGCTAAAAAAAAACAAGATACAACAAATAAAACAAAGTCATTAGGGTGTATCTGAAGGTAGAAGAGGGCAGGGTCTACTGGGTGAATTTAAGAAGATTCAACAAAGGGGCTAAAAATTGCTTCCTAGGACTACTGAAATAGTCATGTAATATAACAAAATGTAAGGTGTCCTGCAGAGACCTTCTGTCGCCGCTGCAGGGCAACCTTGGCCCAGAATGAGCCCAAACACTGGGTACAGTCAGGAGATGATGTAGCTGGTTAAATGTTAACCTGGCCAATAGAAACCTGGCTTACGTGTTACATACCTGAGCTAGATAGGTCTCCATACCCTGTACAGTCTTTAAAAACATGTGTACCCGAATGAATGAATGAATGAATGAATGAATGAATGATCGAATGAATGAAGGAAAATTTATATCGCACAGACTAAGCCCCAAAGGGCATCAAGGCGCCTAGCTCAATATTGATAGATTATCTGTCCCAGGAGCTGATTACTGGTAGGCTTTCTTAAAATACCATGTTTTCAGGGCCTTTTTGAAGAGGGAAAGTGAAGATAGAGACTTAAGTTCCAGAGGGAGTGCATTCCAGAGACGGGGGGCGACTGTAGAAAAAGCTCTACCTCCCCATCTGGTCTTCTTGGTCCTAGGGATAGCCAGAAGATTTTGTTGCCGTGAGCGTAGACATCTGCTGGGGACATAGCTGGATAGAAGTGCACCCAGCCCAACTGATGTTTCAGTTTTAAGAGCGCTGTGTACCAGACAAATAATTTTGAAAGAAATACGATGCTCTACAGGAAGCCAGTGTAGATTCTTTCTGGCTAGTGTTGCCGAGGAGGATCGGGGAGTGTCCAGGACGAATCTTGCAGCCGCATTTTGAACAGTTTGCAGTCGTTGTATTAGTCCTTTGTTAATCCCTGCATACAGTGAGTTGCAGTAGTCCAATCTTGAACCAACAAGTGCAACCACTGTCTGTTTCCTAGCTTGCGGGGAGAGATAATGTACTATTCGACGGAGAATTTTAAGAATTCCCCAGCAAGTAGCCACTGTCCTATTAACCTGAAGGGTCATTGCCAGCGAGGTGTCGAACATAACCCCAAGGTTCCTAGCTGAATGGGAGGGGACCGGGCAGGTTCCCAAGGATTGCGGCCACCACTCACTTGACCACACATCCTGATCCTTTCCGAAGATCAGCACCTCAGTTTTATCGCCGTTCAGCTTCAGGGAGTTGACTATCATCCAGTCAGAGACTGTTTGCATGCAACTCCTGAAGCTGGAGGCGGAGGTACTGACCGGTTGGGCTAGTGACACCATAATCTGAGTGTCATCTGCGTATGACGTTACTTCCATTCCCTGAGCTTTTACCAATCTCGCAAGGGGGGCCACATAAATGTTAAATAGGGTTGGGCTTAAAGCCGACCCTTGTGGTACCCCACATTGCAGAGATGTAGCAGGGGAGAGGTATTCTCCTAGTTTAATCCTCTGTTCTCTAAGGTCTAAAAAAGAGGACAGAAGGTCCAGGGCTGACCCCTCCACTCCCATCTCCCTCAGACGAGATGTTAAAATTGAGGGAGATAGGGTGTCAAATGCTGCGGTCAGGTCGAGTAAGACCAACAGTGTTGTCTGACCCTGATCTACCTTCATTCTGATGTTATCAGTAACCATAGTAAGTGCAGATTCTGTACTATGGAGTTTGAAGGTTTCTGCAACTCAAGCTGTTTCCTTGATAACAAAGCTTGCTCGAGGAACAGGCTCTTGGTTCTTTTCAGTTCTCGAGATGACAGTGAGTAGGGATCCAGAGACACATCTGTGTTCCCAAGGGAGGCAAATGCTGCCTTTACATACGTCATCCAGGTCCAAGGTATTCTGTTTGTTAAATCAAGAGATAAGCAGTCAGAGAGGATCAGACAATTAAGCTTTAACCCCTCCCTGGCACATATCTTGATTCAATACCACAGGGGGCATAGGGCAACAAAATCAGTTAAGTGGCATATTTAAAGGTCAGGAAGCACTGAGAAGGTAGGAGTGTGTGTGGGACCTGCAATAATCGCCGTAGCAATTGATTTTCAGCTATTTGAATGCTCTCAGTATTCACAAACCCCGAATCTCACTCCCATATCGTATCTAGTACACATATTTAGCGTGATACACCTTAGGTAAAACTTGCAGTGACCGGAAACCCAATCTACGTTCAAAGCTGGTTACATCCCCATTGGTTTTGATGATCTCCCATTTCTTGCCCTCAGTTAAGGAGTTCAAGTTTTTCTTTAAATCAAATAAAACACCTAAGTTGGAGAAGGCGGAAACTTTACCAAAGCTATGGTTTACCAGTTTAAAATTCTTGGAACTAGTAGATCGTAGGACTTTGTAAAATGTACTGCCAGGTCCAAATTCCCCATAAATGAAACAAAATTGTCGAGGAGTGGGTACCGCCATTAGGCCAGATAGGCCTTGAGGACCACATCGATAACATACAACAATAGTGGAAGTGATCTAATGCCTGCCCTTGGGTTGTCTGCCTGGACAGAGAGGCGTGCTCAAGCCCATTTATATATAATAGGAATGGTGCGAGGATGCACCCTTGGCGGACACCCCTTGGTGTAGGGATAGACCGTTTACGGGCCACCTCCTGCGAGAAGTGCTCCGAGGGGGTGGTGTCAGAGTGCTGGTCAGCCTAGAGGGCCACAATATTTGAGGCCATCCCTATTTGAGGCAGCAGGGCCCAACGTTTAGTATGGTTGACCCTGTTGAAGGTGAATGTAATGTCCATGAAGGCTAAGTGGAGGGAATTGTCCAGTCAATAGTATATGTATTGATTATAAGATAGAGGTTCAGACATTGGTCAAATGTTGACCTCCCTGACCTAAACCCATATTAGACGTCGCTCAGGATGTTATTGGTGTCAGACCGCACCAAAAGCCTGTTAAGGATTGCCCTCTTCAGGAACTTTACTTCCGCATTTATCAAGGAAATGGGGGATAATATTGCGGATTATCATTATCCACCTTCTTAAGCATGGGCATGATCACTGCCGACGACAATGAAGGCAGCACTTTTATTTTTTTCTGTGCATATTTTATATAGCGTGACCACGACCCAAAGGTATTGGAGCTCTTCACGTGAGCACCGTATTTACATTACACATTTAGGCACGAGGAGATTAAGTGATTTTCCCAGAATCACAGGATGTGAACGCGACCTCGAGGCTCAAACCCTGGTTTTCAGCACCAAAGTCAGCGGTTTAGCCTTCGGACCACATCCTCTCCCCACTTCAATCCATGCAGTCGCATTCAGGACCCAGGTCAGGAGGGGCTCCCAGAGCTAAACTAGGGACTATTAAGTAAGTTAATACAATGCCAATAGTGGGTGAACCACTTAGACATATACCTTTCAAGGGCCATAGCACTAGAATTAAAGTTTAATTAGCAGGCATCATTGCACCTTCAGAGTCAAAAAAACTGCAGCATCAGTCCACATCTTTAGGGGTGATCATAAAAAAGAGGCATTTACTTATACACTATTACTGCCTTCTACTAGCTAGTTACCTATCATCGTTACAATGAGTAATAAGGCATGTAAGGGAAATGGACCCCGCAACTCTTGGTTTGGTAGCAAAACCAGGTGTAATTGTGGAGAAGTGACCCTGTCACCCCTGGGCTATGGTGCCGCTCCTCTGCTGCACTATTGATTGCTACGACACTCTTGTCACCGTTTTATGTGGCTTTCTGCAGACTTAAGTGAAGATTTTCATATCTATGTGTATCATGAAGGTTCCATAGTTGTTGTTTTTGGTGATTTAGCCACTGATTTATCGTGCTCTTAAAGTTTTAAGGCTAACAGCCAAGTGTTAGTTGCTGCTCTGCAAAATCATGGAGAATTAGCGGTTTCACAGAGCCTATACAGCACTCTTTGGTTTCAGCACTGCTTTATATTTTCCCTTCACTGCAACACGCTGTGTTTTTGCATGATATTCATGTTTAAGCGGGCCTTTCATTCTGACCCATGTTAACAACTAGGATGTTTACATATCAATGGACTATAGATATCTAACATGCTGCTTTAATTTCAAGATAAAGGACAGAAGATCTGACACTTTGGTAAGCACATTGACTTTTACTTTAGCAACATCCCTTGCATAATATATGAGTGGGTACTCTGCTTGCTTTTACTTGTGGCTCTCTACGGTTTACTCACTGTGATATAGTGGCCCTAAATGCAACAATTTTAGTTCCATTCTGCTTAGGATAATGAAGACTTCATGACTGTACCTGAGTATTGATGTGTCTCTCACCTTTGATAATGTTCGGTGCCATTACTGCACACTGTGCTACTGCCGTACTTGCACACGCTCATAATGATGACTACTCAATGGATTTACTTTATTACTGATGTGTGTCTCTCTTCTTGAACATGTTCTGTGATACAATTGCACACTATGTAACTGCCTTACTTGTAACGCTCCTATGTGAAGAAAGAACTGCGGCCATGACACACTTAGGGATAATTGTTTGTATCCCTTCACATGTGGCTTATGAGATCGTTTGGCACACATTGGAATTATAGCATTGTAACATTCCAGTTATTATACGTCAGTGAAAGATCTGTATAATAAGCCATGCCATTTTTCCTTGTGGTTTGTGTATCATAACGTGATGCGTGCACACTACCTACATTATTTTGGACATAAACTATTGACAATTTGACCCTACCCTGTATCACTTATTCTTGTGGCTTTTTGTCAATGTTAGCCTTGAGAAAAGCCCTTGGCCAATCGGCCATCGGGTGAGACCTTGTCGGCAGTTTTTTTCGTGTGATTTCCCTGTTGAAAAGAATCAATTAAAATGGCATATTCTGCCTATTACGCACAACAGAACATGAGTTTTGGAATTTTTTATTCCATTCATTAAATCTGATTAACGGGCACAGACCACTATCTACAACTCAAATTGTGAGGCGTGTGCCATTTCTAACATTGGGTCTTTACCACAGTAGGGTGAATCTTAGATTTATCCACCCATCTCAGAAAACTGCAACAGTTTATTCATTCATCCCTCATTGATTCTTCCAAAAGAAACTAATCTGGCAATGTATGTTTGTTTTGTTTTTGCAACTATCATGATTTATTTATTTCAAATGATGTAAATATGTAACTTCCCTTTGTCAAGAAACTATGGGGCATATTTACAACAAAGTGAGGGAGTGCAGCGTTAGCCTTCTTGGCTTTACACCGCACTCAGCCACTTCAGATACGCAGAGCTGCACCATATTTACAAACATATGGTGCATCCCTACCTTTCCCCCTGCGCTGGCACTAAACTTAGCAGCCTAGTGCCAATGCAGGCACCCTTGCACCATAGTGCAAGGTTCTTTCTGCGTTAGGGGGAAGATTGTGGTCTCCCTTCCTGCACATGAACAATCATTAAATGGCGTTCTGTAACTTTTATGCAGCACACATAGAAGTTGCAAAATGTCATTTATATTTGTTGGTTGCTTGTTGTCTCCACCACAGAAATTAACAGGTCCCTATGTTTACTAACCCAGACTCTTATGGGGGCCTTTACGCACCTTAGGATATAGGTGTTCGTTCACCGAGGAAAAACTCAAGCTACTCTGTTCATCTGATATTCTGGACCCACAAAATTGTGCGCAAAGATTTACAGCATGGCTTCACACACCATCCAGGTGTCAGGCTTCATCATCAGCCATCCCACGCTCGCCAAAGTATCCTCTAGAATTCTGACCGGCATCCAAAAAAGGCCCTAAATTTGTTTGGTACTTCGCCTAAAACGTATTATCATTCATAAATAGTCTGATTTACTTATTTGAAGGGTCTGTGACTGCTAAAACCTGATACACCTGATGGAGCAAGGATTCACATGTAACGCGACTTGCTTGTATTCAGTCCTCTCGACATTACGTTACATACACAACTGGTATCCAAGTTAAGCTCAACAATGTGCTTTCACTAACCATAATACGCTTGCACTAAAATGGTTGCTGCTACGCGGGATTTCTTACTGCGCATGCGTCTGTCACACTCATGTGACATGACGTATCTTTCGCTTGGAGGGAAACTTTTGCTTCTGTGCACTAGAACTAAAATGACTGCTTTGTCTTACAGCATGCAAGAAGCTTGCATCGCCGCTTTTGCTAAGCTGTGCGTTTTGCCTAATCATTAATGCAATAGTTAAAATAAAATAATGGGAATAGAGTAGAGAAAAGTGGTATACAGTACATTCATTTATTCTGTGTTCTAAAACTGTTTCTTTTCTATTTTTTCATGTAACAATAATCTTGGGCCTGGGAGGTGTTATTACTCCATCTTGAAAACCCACAATGCGCACGTCAAACTCCAGAAGGAGCTGAAGTCATTTGACATTAAAGCCATGCCAAGCTTACAGCACACTAGAAGATGCGCCTGGGAATCTAACCTGCAGACCGCAAGCGGAAGAAAATATTGTTAACATTGTATTTCTATAAGAACATCCATTGTTGGGTGGAATAAAGATGCATGGGAAAATTAAATTTGATGGGCAGAAACGTTAATAGAATATTCAGAAGTAAAAGTTTCATTTTAGTATGGTGTGATGATCTCTCCCCGTCTTTTGGCAAATCAAATTTGGGGATCCTTACACTTGCAACATTGGGGGGTGGTACACTGCCCTGGAAAACAGTATAACTAGAGTAGGCTTAGCTAGAGAAATTGTCCGACTTGACCGAATAGCTGACCTGTCACTGACCCAACGCACTCAATAGGTGATCGACCGCGAGGTGCTGGCGGAGCACTCCGTCAGAAGATTCGATAACCCAATTGGGGTTCAGGAGCAAGGGTGCTGGCGGAGCACTCTGACGGAAGATTCCATAACCCAATCGGGGTTAGGCTGTTAGCTGCAGAGAGGGTTGTAGCTCTGGCCTAGCAACTTTAACTGTGGGTGCCTGTCTTAGCCTGTGGTGGTCCTGTCCTGATCCAAATTTGACTGCACCTGTCCTGATTTCTGGTCAGCACCTCTTGTCTCGCTGGCACTTGCACTTTGGGGTTCTATCTTCTAACTGACCCATGGCCAGGGTTAGTTCTTCATACCATTCTAGGTAAATATTCTATGTGGATATGTCATTGTACTGTTTCCTTCTCTCTTCCCACCCTAATGTCAAATGCGTAAAGACTTCTTCATAAAAACTTTGCATATTTTCATTCTAATCATTATTTTCCTGATTGAAAGATTTCTGATGTTTAACATTTGGATTAAGACATTTAAGAAATTTAGATAAAGAGTTTAAACCTTTCCCGAGTTAGTGGTTATTATACGAGTGCAAATGTTATTATTCTACCTATTATTCTAACTCCTTTGATCCCTTAGGACTTTAGGTACCGATGACAAGGATTGGTAAGTCAATGGTATAGGTTCTAAATGAAATTTATAAATCACTGATTAAAGTAAGTGCACAGGTTACCTGATTAAACTCATCATATGTTGTTTTATGGGCCCAGGTGAATATGGTAAAACTGAGTCGGGTGACCTGCGTGCTCTATCAGTATTTCTTTTGGTAGCAGAATGATGGTTAGGGTTTAGTTAAGGTAGTAGTTAGTTGTAGTTAGTTGGTTAATGAAAAATATTTTTGCATATTTGAAATTGTATTATTGATTGATTGATTTTATGTATTAACCAAAATTGTTCGTACCTGTTTTATGTATTGTCTGGAATCCCCGTGGCAGAATAACGATTGCTAAATGGAAGCCATACTGCAATGAGGTCACTTGCCTGTATGAAGTAATTGCATGGTTAGGTAGAACCGGAAGCACTATTTTAGGGAATTTTCTGTATAAATGTGTGAATAATTGATAGCATAGAGTTCGCTAGCAAAACTTTTTGGGTGATATCACCTAGAAAGGGTCACACTGAAGGAGTAGCAGGTTCTTCTGAGCTTGATTGATAGCAAAAGGGGTTAGCTGGTGAAACTTTGGCCTTAGTATATCCCAGAGGGGATAAGTCTGAAGAAGTAGCAGGTTCTCTAATGCTTGCGTGAAGGGTAGACGGCAGGGATCTACTTGTAGTGTGTGAAGAGTAAGCAGAAGGGATTTACTCGCAGTGAGTGAAATTATCTTTTTTTTTAATTAGTCACTCGGGCACAGTGGCAAATGTTTTTACGTTGTTGAATAATAAAATCTGCATTAAAAGTGAAAGAGTCGCGCTGGTATTGGCTGAAACAGCGGGTATGTAGCTGAGGTAGTAATTGTAAAGGAGGGGTGAGTACAGGAGCGTGAGAACTAGTCTCACGAGAAAAGCCGCGCAACTATTGGTTGGATTTATTTTGAATCCAAAATTTTGATTGGTCACTGAAAAATAAAAGACGCGCTGGTATTGGAAGTATTTTGTAAACAAATTGAGAGTCATCCTACAGGTTTTGGTTTAAAATATATGTGGCATATAGGTCCGATTGTAGGAGGTGGACCCGATAGAAAATATTTAGGGTTTGCGCAAGAACAGTATATAAGAGGAAGGCCTTATATCATGTGCGGAGAAAAGAGAAAAATTTCATTTATCAAGAGAATTAAAAATTATTTTAAGAAAGATAAAGCAAATAAAACAAGAGAAGGGATTAATATTCCACCTCAAAATATGCCTGCATCAAACATGATGGTTGAAAGGGGCTATCACACTTGTGTGTGGTTAAAAAATTGGATTGAGTACACAAAAGATGATAGTGTTTTAGCATTTCCAGAAAATGGTACGTTTAATGGCGGAGTTTTGTACAATTTGAGAACTCGCATTAATGAGTTAGATCCCAGACCTAGATTAACGCAGTATGAGGCATTGGAGGAATGGGAAACTGAGGCTTTTGAGTGAGACAGAACCAGAAGTAATAGGAATTGGAGTAAGTTTTATCAACGATTTCCAAAAGAGACAACAGACAAACAGATGAAACAATAGAGACAGTCCATGTTAGTGGAAGGATTGTACCCTGTATTAACTTTAGAAGAACCCTCAGGAAGTAAGCGGACAGAGAAAACAAAAAACTTAATGATTAGCGGTGAATCGGATGATGAAAATTTGGAGGATTTATTAATGAAAAATCCACCACCTTATAATAAGGAGCCAAGCAAAGTTAATCCAAATGCTCCGTTCCTGAAACCACCTCTGATTCCGCAAGTGGTACATGAGACTTCAATAGAAAAGGTACTTCATGAAAGAGAATGAGAAGCATTAAATAAACAAAGAAGAGAGTTAATTCAGAAAATTTCTCAATCAAATAGGAGTCCTGAAGCCCTGACAATTCCGGTAACTATTGGCCCAATTGTTCCTCTGTATGGAGATAAACAACCTAGTCCTAAAAATACCTACTAACTACACCTGTAGTACAGCCTAGAAAAGAACCCTTAATAATTGATGATCAAGCAAGTGAATGTGAGTCAGTGATTTCCCTGATGGATTTGCCAAAAAGAGAACCAGTGAATGACTCGGTCAGGAAAACCACTCCTATAAGTTCTAGGGTAGTACAAATGGAAACATCCTCAGGTACAAGAAGTGCCACAGTAGGAGCCCCAGAAGAAATAGAGATATGGACACGAGAAATAGGGAAACCAAAGTCACAGCCAAAGGTATTGGACATATTCAAATTAAGAGTTGAATTAGAAGAAATGATGGCTGGAAATGTGGAATTGGACAGATTTAATACACTCAGTGAGGACGAGTTGTTGTTCATATGTAAGAGCATAACTAGAAATACAGGAGTGTTTTATGAAAAATTAATGGATATAGCAGCTAATATGGGAATTGACATTGCAAATCTAAAGTGTTACAGAAACCATATCGAGCTAAATTCTCAGACAAGGATTTGGAAAATATGAATGTGTCAGGTAGAAAAGTACAAATTAGGGAGCTTATGACATTATTGCAAAAATGGGGTGACATAGAAAAATGGAAAACTAGATGCGCAAAGAAAAAAGAAGAGGCTCAAACAAAACAATCCGCATCTGAAAATGTATTAAAAGAAATGGAAAAGGTGGAAAGGCTGTGTCCCATGAGAGAAGTGCCAGGTGGAGGTTATGTACATGTCTCATGGTCCCAGCAGGATATGTTGCCATTTACAAATGATTTCCGAAAACTTTGAGAAAAACCTGTAGAGTGGTACAGACAAGTCGAGAGATTTGTGAAGGTTTCAAAATGTCTTTTAAAAGATTTAGATGGGTTATTTGACATTGTTGTTCCTGTAGATGAAGTAGTGTTCCTGTTAGTGAAGTAGTGTGGCTCACTGGTTAGAGGCGGCAGACCCGAGAGCAGAGGACGGCCTGGGACCAGGGTTCGATTCCCGACGCGGCAGGTTTCTGGACCAGGGTCAGCGGACTCGATAATTCTCTCGCCTCGGTGCCCACTCTGATTAGCGATCACACTCGGCAACTCTGGGCATTAGCTTGCCTCTGTTCACTAACGGCCCCACCAGACCGCCGGGGATGCCTGGTCTCACCCTGGAGATACCCACTAAGGGACCATCTCTCAGGGAAGCCAGGAAGGGTTTCGCAGCGGTCGAAGCGCGGAGATACTCCTCCGGGAGTCGATCCTAGCGCTATATAAAAAACTTGCAATTGCAATTGCAATAGATTTGTGGACAGAATGTAAAGTTGCTGTTGATTGGCCAAGTGATGAGTACCCTAGAGACCCAAAGACAGGAGCCCCCTCAGAAGATGTAATGAAGAAATATAATCAAGTAATACTGTATCTAAGGCTTATGGAGGACAATGGCTTAATAGATCTGTGGGAACAGCAATATAATGTTGATGGGGGAAGTACGTATTTTTCGGCACCCCACTAAACATTAGCAAGGCTAGACTATTTTTTTGTCTCCCCTACAATAGCAGCTATAGGCAAAGTGTATAGGCTCCCAAGGGTCATCTCAGACCACAACCCGCTGATTTTAGATATTTCAATACCAACGCAATATAAACAAACCTCAAACTGGTCTTTTGAGAGGGCCCTACTACAAGATGCTAAGGCCCACATGCATCATTGTTACATTTTGCACTTCCTAATTTGCGAAAAATAAGGAATCGCAAATTAAGAAGTGCAAAATGCTATGCATCATTGTTTTCGGTATTCATTTGGGATTCAGTAAAAATCGCAATTTTTACCGAATCCCAAATGAATACCGAATTCTTAAGTGCATTTTCGCAATTCCTATTGATTCCTATGGGCCAAAAGGCCCATAGGAGTCAATGGGAAGGCATCAGCAAATTGCGAGTGGCACTTTGAAAATTTCATGGGTGCAGGGGGGGTCCAAAGGACCCCCCCATGCACCCCTGAAATGTATTTTTCGCATCATGTTTCACACACACATGTCCTAAGGACATGTGTGTGTGAAACATGAATGTAGAAAAAAAAACATTTGCAGCATTTTAAACACTTTTTCCAAATTTACCGAGTGGTTCAACCACTCGGCAAATTTGGCACCCTAATTGCGACTTTGCACTTGTGAAAGTAATGATGCATTGCTTTTAAGAAATCGCACATCTGCGACTTCTTAAAAGCACCCGCAATTTTAGAACTCGCAACAATGTTACGAATTCTAAAATTGCTTCATGCATCCCAAAAAGCACTTTTGCATTCGCAAACGGCCGATTTTAAGTAATCGCACCGTTTGCGACTACAAAAATGCTTGATGCATGTGGGCCAATGTACATAGAGTATATGAGAGAATGGTTGAAAGGGTTTTTAGAGGTAAACAGAGGAACAGCATCACTCACTACAGTTTGGGACACAATGAAAGCAGGCATAAGGGGAGAGACACTTAGTTATTCAATTAGACGAAATAAGACAGAAAGGGAGGAGATGGCAGAGAGAATAAGAACGGTGGCTAATATTGAGGAAGAACTTGTTGTGGCCATCAGGTTTAAACAAGACATTACAACAATATTGCAGAAATTAACAATCGCTAAAGCTGCAGTGGGGGAAATATTCGCATCTAAAGCAGCAGGGAAATACCTGGCATGGAGGAAGGAACAGTACGAATACAGCGAACAGATCGGCCACATACTAGCTATTCGAACAAGGCAGGTGACCACAAAGGGTGATATTGCGGAGATCATGCTTCAAGATGGAAGCAAAGTAACAACACCTAGGGATATATGCGCAAGATTTCAAGAATTTTATCAGCTACTTTATAGTCCGGATCAAGGGGGCGAGATAAGGGATATAGAGGAGTTTATAGAAGGAGCAAACCTAGAAAGACTGGATGTGGCCGATAAAGGGGCTTTGGAAACAATATTTAATCGAGGGGAAATGCAGAAAGCAATTTTTGATCTTCCAGCCGGAAAAGCTGTTGGCCCGGACTCCATCCCGCTAGAATTCTATAAAACCTTTATGCCTGAAATAGAAGGGGACTTTTTTTAATTTAATAACTAATATCCAAAATGGTATCCACCCCCCAGAGTCTTGGAGCGAAGCAGCTATGATTGTGTTCATTAAAAAAAATAAACCTCCGACTAATCCCGAGTCATATAGACCTATTAGCTTAATGAACAGCGATGCAAAAATGTATTCGAAAATTCTGGCAAATCGATTAGGGAGTGTAATAGGCAAGATCGTATCCCCTAGACAACATGGGTTTATACCTGGGAGAGGCACTGCAGAGCATATTAGGAGAGTGTTGACCCTCTTTCATGGCACAGCAGCCTCACGAGACCCTATGTCAGTAATATTATTAGATGCGGAGAAAGCATTTGATAGGGTCTCATGGGGATTCCTCTGGGCAGTGCTAGAAAAAGTGAATCTAGCGAGTATATTTATAAATGCGGTAAGAGTATTATATTTTAATCCAAAAATAAAACTTAGGATTATGGGCGAAACGAGCAATATAATAACGATTGGGCGGGGAACCAGACAGGGGTGCCCGTGCTCTCCGCTCCTTTTTGCCCTATATATAGACGCATTTTTTTGAAAAATAGAACAGAATATAGATATTCGACCAATTGTTTTGAATGGATATGAAACAAAAATTCTGGGGTACGCGGACGATTTGGCGGTTACATCAAGTGATCCCGAATCGGCATTGCGAGCAATAGAAAGCGAGGCAGCTATATATGGAAAATTATCAGGATACAAGTTAAATACAGATAAAACACAGGTTGTAGTAAACCAAAAAATAACGTTGGTGGACCAAAGAATTACTGGAACAGCAATGTATTTAGGGGTTTTAATTACCTCTGATATATCGACAGTAGTGGCAAAAAATATAGAACCTATAATCAGCAAAGCCAAGCTCGAGTTTAACAGATTAAACAATCTACATTTGACCACAATTGGCTGGTGTAATGTGATAAAAATGTCATTTTTACCTAAAGTATTATATCTCTTTAGGACCATTCCCCTGCTATTCGACAATAAATGGTTTAGGGAGTTAGAAGCAGTAACAAACAGATTTATATGGGCAGGAGGAAGAACACGCCGTAGTTAAAAAAATGTATCGCTACCTCGAGAACGTGGTGGGTTAATGCTTCCGGATTTCAAAGCCTATTATTGGGCTGCAGTTTTGCAGTACATAAGAGGGATGCTGGGGGGAGATATAACGGATAAATGGAGAGGGAGGGATGTGATTCCAGATGTATATGAACTTTTGATCAAAGACTCGGATAGATGGCTTTTCAAATATGTGGGGAAAAGCTATTATAAGAAGGTACGCTTTAAGACCCTGGGGGCCGCTATAACAATATGGTCTATCATTAAAAAGAAGATAAAATTGGGCAGAATGAGCTATTATACACCACTATATGGGAATCCATCGCTCCCAGTAATATTCCATGACTCTGTAATGAAAGGCTGGGATAGGCAAGGAGTAAAAACTATAGGAGATCTGATAGGGGCGGCAGGGGTAATAATCACCTATGAGAGTGCGCAAAGGCTATATAATCTAAGTCATAGAGATTTTTATAAATATCTACAAGTTAGGTCAGTTTTATCAAAGAAGCGTGGTGGGGGCGTTGATATGCAAAAAATAGATATAATGGAAGATATAAGAAAAGAAACTGGTTGCTCCATATCTCAATTATATGGTGAAATTTGTAAATATAAGGAAGACGACTCTGATAAAATGTATGAGAAATGGGGAACAAAATTGGGGCTGACAGGGAATGAGGCTGAGAAATCATTAAAAATGTCAAACACCGTGCTGAGGGCAACAATTCTGCAAACCTAGCAATATAAAACTTTGTTCGAACTATACCACACTCCCCACGGGGTGGCACAGTGGGGTGGAAATAGAGGTATAACCTGTCCAAGGTGTCAATCAAATCAAGCCGATACTATTCACATGTTTGCCTCATGCCCCATTTTAGATACATATAAACAAGAGTTGGAACAATTTTTCAAGAACTCGTTGGGAATGAACTTAGCATTACTTGATGAAGTAATGATTCTAGGAGTAACAAAGCATGGTTTGGAAATACCTCACTATGAGTTTTTGTATATAGCCATGGTATTAAGTAGACTATGCATAGCGTCGCTTTGGAAAGACCCCAGGCCACCGACAGTACAACAATGGGTCTCCAGGGTTTTGGCGATATTTACGTTGGAACAGGCCCTATTTGAGAAAAAGGGAAGGGCAAAAAAAGAAGCTGCGAGACGGATATGGGCTCCAATAATAGAATGGAAACAAAAATTGGGGGAGGTTTAAGTTTGCAGCAAGATATCTAACAATTTGTATTATTTTGAGTTAGGAAGAATGAATGAAAATTTGTATGAGGATTTTGTATAAGGATTAATTTACTGAAAGGAATGTTTTTTGTTAACTATCTGATCTTGGTGAATAATATAATGAAAATGTAGTCCTGATGTTGATGAATAATAAAAACAATTACAAAAAAAAAAAAAGTAATACTGTATCTAAAAGGGAAAGTACTTGCAAAAGAAACTGATTGGACTAGAATAGATAGAACTACCCAGAATAAAGATGAATCTGTACATGCATAGTATGAACGTCTGTTACAAGTATTTAAACAGTACAGTGGTTTGGACAACATTGACATGAATGACATGACTCATTTCATCTATCAGTTTGTGTCAGGATTAAGACCAGAAATTTCACAATGGATTAAAGATCATAAAATTTGTTGGCAGGCCAAGCCGATAGATGAAATACTTAAATATGCAAAAAATTGTGAAGATGAACTTGGCAATAAACAAAAAGAATTAAAAGAAAACTTAATGTGGGCACAAGCAAAATTAGCAGAGCAACAGGAACTCCAGTTAAGTCAAATGAATAATAACCAGACTCAAGGAGATGGTAATGGGGGTAAGCCAAGGGGAAAATTCAATAGAGAGGAAGCAAAAAAGAAGTTCCCTTGTCACGGGTGCGGCAAATTGGGGCACTGGAAAAATGAGTGTAAGACTGTGCAAAATAACTCTTTTCAAACTAATGATTTGAATCCACAGATGCAGGATGAGGTGCCACGGAAGCAACAGCAGCAGGTAATACAAAACCAGTTACCCCTTGCACCCATGCCAAAATTTAGGAGCAAAGCACACCAAAGTGTGGATACCACATATTGGGAGGGAAGAGGTAATAGAGACGGAGTGACATCATAGTTTCTGTTGAGTGACACATTTTTCGAGGAGTAGACAAACTGACTGAGTGGGGAGGATGAGGAGTGCGTACTTGGTGCCTCCTTGCCGGTAGATCAGTCAGGTCCATACATTGAAGGCAAAGTTGAAGGAAATGAAGTCACCTTTCTACTGGACACTGGTGCTACCCATTCTACTGTGAGAACAGCAGACATTCCAAACCTACCCCTCTCGGGAGAAGTGATCCAAGTAGTGGGTGTTTCTAATAAACAATTTAGTACCCCAGTCCCAGAACCAATGGAAGTTAGAATAGGTAATTTTAAAGAAATGCACAAATTTGTTGTTTGCAGTTCTAGCCCAGTAAACCTGTTAGGCAGAGACTTGTTGTACAAAATGAATTGCACCATCTTTTGTACCCCAAGTGGTGTTGAAATTCAGATCGCAGATGAAGACGGAATCTATAAATTAATGTTAGCAAAACAAGAACCGGAGAATAAAAAGTTAACTGTAGAAGACCTACCAGAAGAATTACAGCATACCGTGAATCCTAATGTGTGGGATTTTACAGGAAAAGATGTAGGGTTAATGGCAAATGTCAATCCAATTAAAGTGATGATAAAATAAGGTGCAGTTTACCCAAATATTCGACAGTACAAAATGAGCCCAGAAATAAAAGCAGGTGTTGCAGCAGAAATAAAGCGCTTGGTTGAAACAGGCATTTTACAAGAAATAATGAGCAGTCCATGTAATTTGCCCATAATTGGCATAAAGAAACCAAGAGGAAAGTACAGGGTCGTACAGGACCTCCGAAAAATCAATAAGATTGTTGTCCCATGCAGTCCAGTTGTGCCAAATCCTACAGTGATTCTGTGTCAGATACCGTGGGAAGCTGGATGGTTCACGTAATAGATTTTTGTCACATATTTTTCTCGATTCCATTACACCCAGACATCAAATTGATTTTTTATTTTGAATTCGACAGTCATGTGTACATCTGGAACCGCGTTCCTCAGGGGTATTCAGAGAGTCCATCAATCTTTAATCAGATATTGAAATAGTGCCTTGAATCTCTGGTACTGCCCGGACAGTCAGTCCTGGTTCAGTATATAGATGACCTATTAGTGGCGTCTAAAGTTCGAAATGACTGTGTTGTTGATACCATTGCTTTACTGAATCATTTAGGTGAAGGAGGACATAAAGTGTCACCTGAAAAATTTCAATTTTGCACCACATCAGTAAAATATCTGGGGCACCAGATAGAGGTGTTAGAAGGGTTACCTCCGAAAGGATCAGAATAATCAAAAACAGGAATCTACACTATTCTGTGATACACAAGATAATTGTGCACTTTCAGTTCTGACCCAAACTCACGGTCTAATGAGACGTCCTGTGACATATTTTTCTTCCACATTAGACCCAGTGGCATCTGCATTGCCAGGATGCCTGAAAGAAGTAGCTGCAACCTACATGAGCCTTGAGCAGAGTGAGTCCATTATTATGGGACATCCAGTGACAGTGTATGCTCCACACGCAGTTGTGATTTTGTTAAAAAGGATCAAGACTCAGTACCTAACTCCTAGTCGGCTGACTAAGTATGAGCGAATCATTATAGGTACAAGAAATGTAACCATTGCCAGGTGTAATATTCTGAACCAAGCAATACTGCTACCTGCCTCACATTTTGCAGAAGTGAAGGGAGAAGTCAAACATGATTGTATCGACCTGACTGAATACAGTACAAAACCACATCCAGACATAAGAGAAGAGCCATTAATAAATTCTGAATATGAGGTATTTGTAGATGGCTCATGTATGAGACATAAGGAAGGAGGTTTGAGTGCTGCCTATGCAGTGTGCATATTGGGGGGTCCAGTTGAAGCATCCTATTTACCTTGAGTCAAGTCTGCACAAGTAGCCAAATTGGTTGCATTAACAAAAGCCTGCAAATTTGGGAAAAAATGGAAAGTAACCATTTACACTGATAGCCAGTATGGTTACAGGGTTGTGCACAACTATGGCCAACTCTGGATGCAAAGCGAGTTTCTGACTTCTTCAGGTACTCCTATTAAAAATGGTCATTATGTAAAAGATTTGCTGGAAGCAATTCAATTGCCAAAAGAAGTGGCTGTGGTCAAATGTGCTGCTCACCAATCTGGAAATGACAAAGTGACAACTGGTAACAGATATGCTGACCAATTAGCCCAACATTGTGCCAAATATAAAATGGCTGTAAACAAGAAAATCGATACATGTGGAAACAGCTGCCAACTTATGTTGCTTGAAGGTGTAAGAACGTGGGAGGAAGTGAGAGATTTTCAAAAGGAAGCAGAACCGAAAGAAAGGGAAGAGTGGAGGAAAATAGGTTGTCAGAGAAGGGTTGAAGATGGTGTCATAGTTTACCTTGATGGTAGGCCTGTGTTACCAGACTGTATGCTTGCTCCTATGGCTAGGATGTTTCACGGAGATTCCTACCAGGGGCGGGATGCCATGATCTGGTTGTTCAGACAGAGTTGGTTCTATGAGATATTCAGGAATGTAGCAGAGAGTCTTTGCCAGAGGTGTCTAGTTTGCCAGCAAATGAATCCTGGAAAGAAAACTGTAGTGTTGCCAGGAAAGATTGGAAAGGCAGAAGGCCCATTTATAAGACTACAGATTGATTTCATCCAGTTACCCCCTTGTCGAGGACTAAAATATATTCTTGTCATTGTTTGTTTGTTCCTAAAATGGGTGGAAGCTTACCCCACATGTAGGAATGATAGCATCACTGTAGCCAAACTCCTACTCAGAGAACACATACCTAGGTTCGGTTTTTCAGTAACTATTGAATCAGAGCGAGGCTGTCATTTTAATAATGAAATAATTGTCCTAATCTGTGAAGCATTCAACGTTGAGCAAAAGCTGCACAGTGCATACCGCCCAGAGGCTTCTGGAGTGGTAGAACAACTGAATGGCACAATCAAGTCAAGATTGGGAAAGATGTATGAATCTACCCGATTAGAGTGGCCAGATGCTTTACCTCTTGTTCTGATGGGACTCAGAAGTATTCCAGGCCAGAACACAGGCTTGAGTCCTCATGAAATACTATTGGGAAGAGCAATGAGGCAGGCATGGGTGTCAAGACACAAGCTGATAAATATATCTGATGATTTAGTACTAGGGTACTGCAAAGAACTGGCTGACAAAGTGTGTTCTATCTCTCACCAGGTTGGGGAAGAAGCTGTCACCAGACAAACAACTCCAGCAGATGACCTGAACCCAGGTGATTGGGTAGTATTAAAGAAACACACTCGAAAATATTGCCTTGCACCAAGGTGGGGAAAACCACGACAAGTAATTTTGGTTACCACCACAGCTGTAAAGTGTGAAGAAGTTCCACACTGGATCCATGCCAGTCACACAAAAAGAGTGACTGAACCTGCTGAAACTGAAGCTGAAGGTTGTGCAGCTGAGGGGTCTCAAGATATCGATCCTGAAGTAGCTGAAGAGGAACAACCAAGCACCAGTCAAGATGATTGGATTCCAGTAGTTGAGATACCTGCAGAATACGTGAGAACCAGAAGTCGGACTTACCTAGACAGTCAGAGTGATAGTGAGGATAAGATAGGTCTAGAGGAACGTACTCAGATTACAGAAATCCAAGCTAATAGTAATTCTGAGGAGGGCCAGATAGGGAAAGATAAAGATACCCAGCAAATCGACACTTCACCAAGAACTCCAGAGTCTGGAGAGGGACAGATAGGCATTAGGGCGGAAGCTCAGGCAAAAGAAAATCAAGGGTTTGAAGAGCTTGAGGTGCAGAAAAAGGTGTTCAGGAAGAAGAAGGTGAATCAAATCAAAGTCAAATTCAGCAAACACCTGAACAAGGACAGATTTGTGACCAAGCAGAAGAAACTGAAATAAGACCTGGACCAAGTCAGACAGAGAGGGATACAGAGGATACCTCACCAGGACACTCGAGAGTATCGGTGCGTGCTACAAATCCACTATAACATAACATAACATTGAAATAGATGTGCCACAACTGAATGAAAATAAGAGAGCACTGGAAGAAGGCCAGAGCACAATGCCAGCTAAAAGGCTCAGAAAAGGAGACAAGTGGCCTAGGTTTGTCAAAAGACTGAGATTTTGTCTAAAGACAATAAATGAAGAACCAGAACAAGTAAATGAAATAACAAATCAAGCTGAACAATCTACAGTACAACCAAGAAGGAGAAGTCCACGACTGAAAAGACTGAATAACAAGTTCAGAGGCCCTGAATGGACTTACGTCATCCTTGAAGATTTCGAGAACTTAGAAATAAGTGACGAAAGTGATGACGAATTAATTGCTGATCAGACTGACGGAGAAGTGAGACCCACTTGAAAAATTTCACAGGTTAAAAGACTGTGTAAAAGCTACAAAGAGGGGTTAAGACTCCTTGGTCAGAAATGCCTGATCATACTGTTAATGGAAGACCGAAAAGAAATTGTTTGAAAACATGCTGTAGAATATGCACATGTAGTATAGTGATAGTACTCATAGTATGGTTAGGACTGACAATAGCCATTCCTTACATAATGAGTAGAGACATGAAGAATAACACTAGTGAGCCTGAAACTATAGTTACACCTAGAAGAATAGATACACAAGAAAAAGCGCTTAGCATTAAACAACAGAAGGTAGATTTAGAAGCATCAGATGAAGAAGGATTACATTATACTAGAATTAAAAACAGAACTCCCTTAATTGTATTTGAAAATCTATTAGTACACTTTGTAGAAGCTATGGAAATAGAAGATTGCTATGTGTGTATGAAATTACCTCCATCAGTGGCTGAAGGGGTTACGTATCATCATTTACCCCTAACATATGGTATTTCATGTAGTATTTTAGCTAGTTTATTCTATAAGAAAGGACCTTTGCAGTATTACTATTCTAATTCAGATGTGATATTTTCAGAACTTCCTATACGTAGTAACCTGAATCCTGTACATACTAAGAGTGATGTAACACGTTATATGGGTGAATACTTCCTAACTATAGGTACAATAGATATAGCTGAAGCACACAAGAATAATTTAACATGCTTATTACGTGAAAAAGAGAAAATATGTTTGAATATGGTTGAGAAAAGGAGAGAGAATTTCGAAAGAAAAGGCACATGATAAGAATCATAAAATTCCAAAATGGGCTGAAAATATAGGGTTCACCCCAAATGGCAAGACTCATGCTGCTATGTCACTGGATTTTGAAAAGAAAGGAAAACTCTGTCTCCATAGAGAAAGAACAAGTTATTATAATAATATATTTATTGGTTCCAGTGAATGTGAACACAATTATAAGGTAATTGGGGGTTGGGGATTCAAGGATGAAACTGAACCTGTGTTTCCTGGAATTTATTTTATATGCGTAAACAAGGCTTATTACAAACTGCCAGATCATTGGTATGGGTGCTGTTATTTTGGAATAGTATTCCCAAAGATAAATCATGTAAACAAAATCACTGGAAACAATGAAGAAACTAATGGATTAATACGTAGCAAAAGAGCTAGTTTTGGAGAAATAGTAGGTGATATATTTAGTGCATTGATACCTACAGTGGGAGTGGCTCTGAATGCGCAAAGAATTTGAAAATTGTCAACAGTAGTGGATCGTTTATCGACTGATACTGCTGGAGGGTTATTAATGGTCAATACCGAATTGGTTGCGATCAGATCAATGGTTTTACAAAATCGACTTGCTCTTTTTTTCTCAATTTTTTTTTATTGGGTTGAAAACACAATAAGTCATCATATCAGTAAGTGACATATCAGTCATAATCTTCTGCATTCCACAAGGTAGGCACTTAGTTAAGAAAATTTTCCATCGGAAGATTATTTTCTCATTTGCATATAGTTCCTTGCAGCAATCCATGTGTGGATGCTGGAACAAAGTCCCTGAACAATTACCCCCCCTACCCCCAACCAGCCTCAAACTTCCTCAACCATTCCCCCTCCTTTTCCCTCCCTCAATACACCCCAGCCCCCCCCCCCAGGCGTGTCGAAGTGTGTCTTCGTTGGAATGTGAATGGGCCTATAACCATAAGCGTACCTAGCAATTGGACCAATGGATACAATGTGGTATGAAACGTCTCACTTTACAGGAAGGGGCAGCAGTTTGCCAACCGGTCAAGGTGAGGTTCCTGAGAGCACTTTGATAAACTAAAGTGGATGTGCCTCGGGGCTATTTGGTGGGGCCTCACCATCCTCATCCGCATAGAGTGTAAGTTCCATGACCAGTCTTTCCCAGGCTCTCACCCTCTCTAGCGCCTGTTCACTACCCGTTCTGTATGCAATTTGTGGCTGGACAGCCCCCTCGCAGTTAGCCCACTTACTAAATTCAATTTTCCATTTATCTAAACTGGGGCCTTTTTTCGCTTTCCACTGGGAGGTTATGGTTCTTTTAGCTAGGAGGAAACCCAGGTCTATGAATTTACTGGTGATTTTGTTCTTTGAAGCGTGGGGAAACCAATGGAGGATACAATGTGCCATGGAGGGCTGAGGGTCCCTTTCGGTGACATCCATCAGCAGTGCCATCACCACCTGCCAAAAGGAGTCAAAAGACGGGCAGGCCCACAACATATGTCAGAATTCAGCGTCATCCATTGCGCATCTAGGGCAGGACGCTGACTGGGTTGGGAAGTATTTATGTAAATGGACTGGTGTTAGGTATGCCCTGTGTAGGATGTGAAAATACACTAACTGGAACCGCACATTTTGCGTGCTTTTCCAGGCCCTCTCCATGCAGTCTCTGGTATGTCTTTCCCTATATCAGCTTCCCACTTCGTCTTTAGAGCTGTCAATGGGGTTAGGGCTTCTTGGGTCATGCGTCTGTATGAGCATGCTACTGCCTTGATCGTGCCCGCAGCAACCACGACATATTGGCAACCCATAGATGTAGGTGGTTCTGTCATGCCCGCTTTCCAGTGTTTTTGAACCGCCGTCGTGAGCGCAGCATGTAATAAAAAATCACCCCCTGGTAGTTCAAAACGGTCCCAGAGGACATCAAACAGGTCACCTATTGTCAATAAACCCTGTTGTTCCCAGGTCTCCAACCTCTGCCAGGATCCTCCATGTGACAGAGCCATGCACATCTTTCGTGGGATATCAGGGGAGTAAGGGGTTGCTATAGCCCTTCATTCGCAGGTACCTATTCCAGCATTTTCGGGCTGTGGCAAATTCCAGAGTAAGGTGCATATCTCTGATCGGAAGGTGCAAAACTATGCGAGATAACACCAACAAGGGACCCATCAGTTAACCTGAGTCTCCCTCTCCCCTGGTGGCCCTTGCTACCCACTGTGTGAGCCATTGGAGTTGAGCTGCTATATAATATGTCTCAGTCTGGGACCGCTAGTCCCCCCTTCGCTCCGGGCCTCATGAGCGTTCCGAGCGCCACTCTGCGCCTGCCCGTACCCCACAGAAAAGAACTGTTCATCACCCTAAGACTCTTAAAATTGCCAGCCGGGATCCAGATCTGGAGGGCCCTAAAGAAGTATAGTAACCGCGGAAGGGTCACCATTTTGAGTAGTGCCACACGTCCTGCTTTTGATAAAGGTAGGGTGCTCCAGAAATCAAAGTTAGCTCTGGTTCCCCTGATTACCTTCCCCACATTCCCTTCAAGTATATCTTCCTGCTCGTGGCAGATCACCGTACCCAAGTAGGGAAGATGTCTCCCCTCCCAGGTCACCCCATCAGTGTTCTGAGGGCAAGTTCTGCCTCCCCGCGTTGGGAAGAGGCACAACTTCGTCCGGTTGACTTTTAACCCCGCCACCGCGCTTAGGGCTCGCAACAGAGACTTTGCTCTTTGCAGAGCCTCGCCTGTATCTGCCAGAAACATTAAGAGGTCATCCGGATAAAGTGCGATATGGTGGATCTGTCCATAAACGTCTAGTCCCTGGTATGCCTGCCCTAATCAAGCATGTGCTGTCAGGGGCTCCACCGCCATAGCGAACAACAATGGGGAGAGGGGACACCCCTGTCGCGTGCCCCTTCCCACCTTACATGCCTCAGAGAACACCCCCCCCCGGTCTAAATCTGGCCGTGGAATCTGCATATAGCAAAGCCGTTCATCTCACAAAGTCAGGACCCAGGTCCATTTGTCGCATTACATGAAATAGGTACTCCCACTCTAAACTGTCGAAGGCTTTTTCGATGTCGACAGCAAATACCGCTGCAGTATCCACCTCATAGGAATCAGCCTCAAAATGTGCAGAAGCCTTCGTATATTAAGCGCTGTGTTGCGAGCAGGGATGAACCCAGACTGATCAGCATGTATCAGTGTGGTCATGTGGGGAAGCAGCCGAGTTGCCAGTATTTTGCTCAGAATTTCGTAGTCCAAGTTGAGCATGGATAGCGGGCGGTAAGCCGTTCTATCCCAAGGTTGTTTTCCCGGTTTTAATAAAGGAATAATGATCGCCTCCCTGGTGGAGTCCGGCAACCTACCTATCTTCTTGGCTTCATTATATAGACACGCTAGGCAAGGGGCAAGGAGGTCAATGTAAGTGAGATAGAATTCTACTGGGAGGCCATCCGAACCCGGCGTTTTATTACGGGCCATACTTCTGATGGCTGCCCGCACTTCTCGTACCTCAATGTTCCGCCCCAACAGTTTTGCATCCTCGTCCCCCAATTCCGGCAAGTTCAGTTCCCCCGTAAAGCTCTGCAAATCTTCCTCAGACGGGAGTACACAGCTACGGTAATGCTCTGTGTAGTAGTCAAAAAACAGCTCATTTATCCCTTGTTGATCAAAGCGGGCCACTCTCATCTGGTCTCTCATCTCCAGTATGACTGAGCAGCGACGAGCCGGATTAGCCAACCAGGCCAAAAGAGCCCCCGATTTATCTCGCTCTGAGTGCTCCCTTGTGAGTTAGCCTTTATAATCAAAGCACGGCAGACATTCTACATTCGCTGCAACTGCTTCTTTTGATTCTAATAATTCATCCTGCGTATCCGGATTTTCAGGGCGCTCCTTCTCTAAGGCGTGCAAGCGATCATCATCCCTTTGAATGTCTTTCAGGAGGGCCTTCCGGGTCCCGGCCACCGCCGAAATACATCTCCCATGCACAACAGTTTTACAGGCGTCCCATTCAACAGTCACAGTCCCCGCAGTCCCCTCATTAAACTGAAAATAGTCTTCAATGGCCGTGGCTATAGTAGTACGGAAGACTTGATCATCAAGCGCTTCTGGGCGCAATCTCCAAGTAGGGATTCGGGGGCGCCGCCGCGACCATCTCAACAGGGCCAGCAATGAATTATGGTCAGAGATAGTTCTAGTGAGATATTCCCTATTGCAAATCTCTCCGTGCACATCTGGGGAGCATAGAAATGCGTCTAGACTGACATGCAATTCGTGTAGGGGGGAGAAAAAGGAGTAATCCTTAAGCAATGGGTGCTGGACCCGCCAAGTGTCTATTAAACCCCAAGTCTGCTACCAGGTAGAATACACTACTGCAAGTTTATATGTGGGTGCATTCGGAAGTGGGGGTGAGAGCGATCCAGGTCAATATCCGTAATACAATTAAAATCGCCCCCAAGTAACAGTGGCCCTGCAAGGACTGTCGCAAGTTTGTGTGATAGACGAGAGAGAAAGGCGGGTTGGTACACGTTAGGTGCATACAGACATCCCAGTGTTAAGTCTCTACCATCTAGTTCCCCCTGGATCACCACATACCTGCCCTCAGGGTCAATCAATTGTGATATGCATTGGAAGTGAATCCCAGCTCTTACCCAAATTAATACCCCCTCGCATACGCAGAGTATGTAGAGTAATAGACTTGACCAGTCCAGCGGCTTTGAAGAGCTTTCCCTTCTTTCGCAATGAGGTGGGTTTCCTGAAGGAAGGCGATGTGTATACCTCTACGGGTTAAGAATGAGTGTATCTTGTGGTGCCTATTCATAGTATGCATACCCGTACATTCCATGTGAGACATGTGTATCCTAATGCGGGTCCCAATGCTGACAATGACAAAGGCAATGTTCCATTACTTCCACTCCCACGACACGCCCTGGTCCCCCGAACCAAACCCCATAATTAAAACATCCCAAACTTCCCCGCCCCAGGACAGGCACCCAACGCGGCATCGCCATCCAAACAAAGAAATGTGCTTACAAAATCTATTCAGTTTAGGCTGCTTGGAACGTCAACTCGATGATTCCAGATATCCTCGCAACCCCCTCCGCCTCTCCCATAGGTCAATATCTCTGTCCACCCCCCCCCATGGTTTCTACAGTGCGCCAGGCAGCTCGCCCCCATACAGATAAAAGGTCCCAAGGCCCAGTAGGCAGCAGAGATACCTCGTGTAGTCAGTCACACTGTTCATGCTGCTCTTTCAGCCAAATACCCAGTCCGCTGTTTGTGGGGTAACCTCTGGCAGATCGGCCTCAGAGCGTCTTCGTGTGCTCCGAATTGTTACTGGCTGGACTAAGATCTCCGTGGCGGATGGCCGCCACCGCCAAAACCGCCTTGTCCCGTTCTTGGCACCAATTCGTGGGAGAGACGGGACGTTGCATCGGCAGTATGGCAGGGGAGCGATTGCGAGGTGAGGTTGCAGGTGGTGAAAGCACGCCAGGTTCCCCTCAGGTTTCCAGCCAGTCCCAGGAAGCCTGCGGCGTGAGGAAAAAGTGTGTACCTCCGTCAGCAGCCACTCGTAGCCGGGCTGGGAACAGCATTGCGTAAGGAAGATGTAGTTGTCTCGATTTCTGCTTCACTGTTAAGAAAGAGGCTCTTTGGCGCTGCACTTCCCTGGTGTAATCTGAGAAGATCATTACTTTACTGTTTCCAGTTCGCAAATTTTGCAGCTCCCTGGCTTTCTGCAGGATATAGTCCCGGTCATGGTAATGTAGAAGTCTCACCACCATCGGGCGCGGTGGGGCCCTAGGCTTTGGTGGTCGGGCCGGAACTCTGTGCGTACGCTCCAGCGCATAGAATGGGAAGAGGCCCTCCGGCGCCACCTCTGCTTTTATCCATGTCTCAAAAAATTGAACAGCATCGGATCCCTCCTCTCGCTCCGGGACTCTCACTATGCGGAGAATATTGCGTCTGGAGCGCCCTTCACTGTCTTCTGCTCTTACCTCCAATAAGTGGACCTTCTGCACCACCTCGTTCAGTGTCTTCCGTAAGGCAGCGACCGTGTCCGGAATGTCTTACATGGTTGTCTCGTTAGACGCCATTCGCTCCCTGAGTTTCCGGTGGTCATCCTTTAGCAAGGAAAGGTTCGAACCAATGGAGTTCATTCTCTTCTCCAAAGCCTCCCTCGATGCCATGATATCCTGCATGATGTCGCCCAAGGAGGGGTCCCGCGGCTGAGCAGATACCCTACTCCCGGATGCAGATTCCCCGTCTTCTATGTTGTGACCGGGTCATCGAGCTGCAGTACCTCAAATCCTTTCTTCTTAGTCACTCTGCCCATTCTGAAGATGGTAGTAATTGCCCAGCCTCGCAGAGTCCCCACACTCACTTCTCCTCAGGTGGGGAGCCTTGGACCTCGCTCCAATCCCAGACAGACCTGCACGGGGCACTCTACTGGGTTCTCTCTCCCAGCAGTCAGTGCAGGCAATCCGGGAGCACACCAGCAATAATAGGTCGCAAATGTTCAATTTCCCGCAGTATCTGTGTCCCTCAGCTCCATACCTCACATGCAGGTCCGGTCATGGCCCCCAGGGAGTGCTGGCTATATAGCCCTCGTGTCCGTGCTCAGGCTCAGTCTCTCGAGGAGGTTTCCTAGACTCGTCGAACGGGAGCACCTCCTCGGCCCAGCGTTTCCGGTCACCTCCCCTCACCTCGGCTCCTAGGAGGTCACAGTGACCCCCCCTCTGGCCCAGTATCTGCCCAATCAGGTCCCAGGGCTATATTTTATATCACCAGTCCGATTGGACTCCCAGGAGAAGCACACAGGCAGTGGGCGACCGTAAGGGTAAGTAGCTGTCTCGCCTCTCCAGGCCCAGGATAGGCACCAGCGCATCAGCTGAAAATCAGAGGTTGCTGCTCTTCAGGGGCTAATCTTCCATTTCCCCAGCTCCGACGAGATGGATGACGAGACACAGCTCGGCGCCGCCATCTTGAAGTCAGGCAAAATGCAGCCTGGCCGCCCGTGAGGACCAGCAGATCAGATTTAATGTCTCCCCACCTTTGGCAGTCACTGGGGCCTGTCTCTTTCCGCTCTGGTCCGGTCCCACGCAGGACTTTCCTCGCAGCGATAGGCGAGACTCAGTCAGGCGTTCCTTTCGCCACCGCCAGCCGCCATTTTGTGTTCACGTTTTGTGGGCCTCACCGAGTGTGGGGAAAAAGTTCTCCTGCCCCGTTTATGGTGCTCATTATCGCTTTCTGCCCCTTCCGATGTGGGCACCAGGCTGTCCGACCTATGTTCCGGGGTTGGGGGCCCAGAATCTATGTCAGGATGAGTGCGGGAGAAGGGCGGCTGCGGAGGAGCTTCTGAGACCGCTGCTGCCTACATCGGCGTTCAAGCCACACCCCCAAAATCGACTTGCTCTTGATATATTATTAGCAAAAGAGGGTGGAGTCTGTAGAATGTTGAAAGCTCAACATTGTTGCACTTACATACCTGACAAAAGTGTTGAAATTAAGTAGTATGTAAGAAATACCTCTAATTTGGAAAAAGAGCTTAAACCACTGGAAGTTGATAGTGCATGGAAGAGACTTACCGATGGTCACTCCTCTATAGGTAGTTGGCTTTCTAATGTAGGGAAAAGTTTTGTAGGTAGAATACTGATGCCAATGGTGGGAATAGGCCTACTGATTTTAGGGATAATAATTTGATGCAAATGTCGTAAGCACAAAAAGATATATACAGTAAATGAGAAAGGAAAAATAAATATTGATGAACTTGAATTAGAAGAGTTGAATGGAAATATATACAAAAAGGTGAAAAACTTTCACAGAAACAATGAAAAGAAACAAAATAGAAAATTTGAAGAGATTGAGTTGGGAGAGTTGTGAAAAGTTGGCATCTGTTTCATTAATTGGTGATGATATAAAATATCATCAAAGAGGGGATTGATGGAGCAAGGATTCGCATGTAATGCGACTTGCTTGTATTCAGCCCTCTCGACATAATGGTAATGTACTAATTAACATGTTTCGTGTACTAAAAAGTGCATTACATGACAAAGCTAGTATGCAAAGAAAGCTCGACAATGTGCTTTTACTAACCATAATCAGCTTGAACTAAAATGGTTGCTGCTACGCGGGATTTCTTACTGCGCATGCGTCTGTCACACTCATGTGACATGGAGTATCTTTCGCTTGCAGGGAAACTTTTGCTTCTGCGAACTAGAACTAAAATGGCTGCTTTGTGTTACAGCATGCATGAAGTTTGCATCACCGCTTTTGCTAAGCTGTGCGTTTTGCCTAATCATTAATGCAATAGTTAAAATAAAATAATGGGAATAGAGTAGATATAAGTGGTATAGAGTACATTCATTTATTCTGTGTTCTAAAACTGTTTCTTTTCTATTTTTTCATGTAACGATAATCTTGGGCCTGGGAGGTATTATTACTCCATCTTGAAAACCCACACTGCGCATGTCAAACTCCAGAAGGAGCTGAAGTCATTTGACATTGAAGCCATGCCAAGCTTACATCACACTAGAAGATGCGCCTGGGAATCTAACCTGCTGACCCCAAGCTGAAAAAAAAATTGTTAACATTGTATTTCTATAACAACATCCATTGTTGGGTGGAATAAACATGCATGGGAAAATTAAATTTGATGGGCAGGAATGTTAATAGAATATTCAGAAGTAAAAGTTTCATTTTAGTATGGTGTGATGATCTCTCCCCGTCTTTTGGCAAATCAAATTTGGGGATCCTTACACTTGCAACATTGGGGGGTGGTACACTGCCCTGTAAAACAGTATAACTAGAGTAGGCTTAGCTAGAAAAATTGTCCGACTTGTCAGAATAGCTGACCTGTCACTGAACCAACGCACTCAATAGGGAATCGAGAGCAGAGGTGCTGGCGGAGCACTCTGTCAGAATATTCGATAACCGAATCGGGGTTCGGGAGCAAAAGTGCTGGCGGAGCACTCTGACGGAAGATAAGATAGCCCAATCTGGGTTAGGCTGTTAGCTGCAGAGAGGGTTGTAGTGCTGGCGTAGCAACTTTAACCTTGGGTGCCGGTCTTAGCCTGTGGTGGTCCTGTCCTGATCCAAATTTGTCTGCACCTGTCCTGATTTCTGGTCAGCACATGTTGTCTCGCTGGCACTTGCACTTTGGGGTTCTATCTTCTAACTAACCTGTGGCCAGGGTTAATTCTTCATACCATTCTAGGTAAATATTCTATGTGGGTATGTCATTGTACTGTTTCTTTCTCTCTTCCCACCCTAATGTCAAATGCGTAAAGACTTTATATTAAGACATTTAAGAAATTTAGATAAAGAGTTTAAACCTTTCCCGAGTTTGTGGTTATTATACGAGTGCAAATGTTATTTTCTACCTATTATTCTAACTCCTTTGATCCCTTAGGACTTTAGGTACCGATGACAAGGATTGGTAAGTCAATGGTGCAAGTCCTAAATGAAATTTATAAATCACTGATTAGAGTAAATGCTCAGGTTACCTGATTAAACTTATCATATGTTGTTTTATGGACCCAGGTGAGTATGGTAAAACCGAGTCGGGTGACCTGCGCGCTCTATCACACCTCGCCCTAATTTCCTAATATCTTCTATCATGCACATACTGAATGCATTAAGAACATTCCTCACAAATGGGACCGTCGCAAATTGCTACTTGAAAGTGTTGACAGTGCTACTAAAGAAAATATTAGTATTCCGAAAATTATGACGCATGGCTGTATTTCTAGTTGCAGATGCCACAAAAGGCAATGTTCAAGTCCTTATACAAGTACCTTATTAAGAAATGCTTCTCATTCCACCTCTGTTCCTGTTATATAAATCTATGTGCAAAAGTGTTCACTTCCTCTCTGCTTGTCTAATAATTCACTCTCTACCATGTCCCCTTCGCTCCTCAATGAAATAACTGATCAATTCTCCTCTATTAAAGCGTTTTTCCATCATCAGCAAAGATGTGCAGTCAATATGGCATGGATGGGAACTCTTTTCATCAATCCTTGAGAGATATTCCACACCTTTTTCAATTGGGATAACGTTGATAGCCTATCAGAAAACATTTTCCTAAAGGATGTGAAGTAATAAAAAATATGATTATCATTCTGAAAATGAAAAAATATTGGTATTCCAAAATATTTTTACTCACTAGGTTCAGTACCTGGTTTCACAGTGGGTATGCAGCACATTGAGGTTCCATTTATCTATAACACCCGAGGATGAAAATAAAAATTAAGTTAAAGAATTTAAGCCCATTCCTACTGCTTAGTAATTGATATATTTAAAAACTTTAATTCCATGGTTTGCCATCTCAATGTGGATTTTATTTTAGGTAAAACGGTATTTCCCTGCTATGCGTCCCACAATGTAAATTAACCATCGTTCCCATTTATATATGTCTTCATTAAATGACACACATCACTATAAAAATTGGGAATGCATGGTCAAACATCTCCTAAATGTGTGTTCATTACTGTACATTTCCATTATGTTGATAAGACCAGGATATTGGCCCCTATCTTCCCAGGAAAATCCTATAGAATCATTGAAATAGGGAAGAAGAGGGTAATTTAGAAATAGGTTTACCAGCCTTCAATGGCTGATGCTGTGAAGGCCTCTAAGTGTAGAGCTGTCAGCCTCTTTACTTGACGTTTTCCCCCTGAAATAGTGCTGCATCCTTGGCGGAAGGCGCGCAAGAGGAATAAAGAGTGCTGCAGTAGATCTGTCCTTGCACATAAAGCAGGGGATCCTGTCCTGTTTTAGAAATAAACTAACTAATGCCCTCATGAACAGCGTAGGAGATATTTTTTCCATTTTTCCTTCTAGGGCCACCATGTCTGTTATGGTGGACTTGGACAGAACGGACTGGGACTGACCAATGGGACTGGCATAAGAGGGAATGCACTAAAGAAACCGGTACCGGGTCTACTGCTAGGATTTTGCTGACAGTGTGTGGCAGCTAAATTACCAGAAAAACAACCTCCACCCCTCCTACACACACACACAAACAAGATGAGGCTGGAGAATTACCTTCTGAATAACTACAATGTTTTGAAGTAATTCTTCTACGAATTAGGTATTGCGGGGCTTATTTTTAAGCCAATTGCACCACCGGTGCGTCACCTTTTGTGACGCTCCGGTAGCACAGGAGCCTGCTCCATATTTACCAGGCAGCACTAAGCCACTTTTTTGGTGGCTTGAAAATACTGTTCCCATTAGTGCAGATTTCTGCGCTAAAGAGGCTTGCAATGGCTGTTGCTGGGGCCGCTCTCAGCAACATGCATGGCTTTTTGACACTGCCCCCGATTCATGAGAAATCGTAACTCTGAGGCAGCACCAAAAACATACGCCTCCCCAGGGGAGGCTTAAGGGAGGCACAATGAGGAGAAGCGCACATTCTGCAGCACATATAGAAAGAGGAAAACGCCTCTTGTGATTGTTTTGGGGCAGGAAGGTTTCCATTCCTTCACAAAAACAATCATCCTTGCAACACATGCACCCTTGAACCACACTTGTATCTTTCAACCATGGCGGAAAGGTGGCTGCATTGGTGCATGGCAGCCTATTGTGCCCCAGCACTGGTGGAAAGGGCAGGAATGTACTGTATCTGATAGATAAGGTACATTCCTGCCCTTTTTATATGCCGTAAGGCAGTACAGCAAGAAGGCCTGTGGCTCTGCCCTAGAGAAAAACCTGATAAATGAGGCCCTGAGTCTCTACACTTACCCATGAATCCCAAGAGAGTTATTGAAGACATTAGGTCAAATCCCCCAAAATGTTGGTATCTCCGGATGCATAGGCATATGCCTATGCATTGCATTGCTGAGATTAAAAACTGTTTATCCGATTCGAACACCGATGTCTCGTTTACATGGAGTGATTCTGAGTTTCATAATTTCTACTTGGAAATGTATGATTACTGGGGTACTGTCCTATATTTTACTAGTATTACATGAGATTTATTTAATTTCACGCTTGTAAGTGCAGATCAGTGTTGGATTGTCATTACTAATACATATGCATGCTTGAGAATAAGGATTTTTAAGTGGGCAGCTAATTTGGATTGCAGTTCTCCTACCACTCACTTTCAGTTACAAACATACCCCTTAGAAATATGCAAAAACTACAATAATAAAATCAACCTACTGCCAACAGAGAGCCCACCATGTTCCCGCTCTTTATTTGAAGGAAGTTTCCAAGGAAAGGTAGAGCAAAGGGTCCAGGGGGTAGATTGAGCTTCTTTTTCCAGGCCTTCATTAGAAACAGGCAGGCGATCCATGCAATGAGCAAGGGAGTGACTATTCCAAAGAAATCCATTGTGTTACGCGTTGACTAGATTACGTTTGTATTTGCAGGAAACTCCCTTTAAAAGAAGAATTAACAAAATTACATCTTAGGACACAGTTACAAAAAATGATTTGGACTGGACGTACACAAAATTAACATTCTGCCTGCATTGTTTAAAAAAATAGACAATTTTTGCACTTCACAAGGATGTGATGCTAACATTACACCCCTATGTTTCAGGAGCAAGTCGTGCAGAGAATGTGAAAAAGTAAACCAATGTACCTTGGTCCTGGATTTGGTGGAAGTAATCCTCCACTCCTGAGTTAATACTACACTACTAGTATCATCGAGGGTGCAGACTTACCATAGAACACAGGGTGAACACTGAAAAATGAGGCATTACTGGGGAAATCAGTAATTATGAGTCCAATACTCCCAGTAATGCCTAATTTTTCTCTATAGTTTCACCAACATATTCTGCTTGCTTTCAGCAACTGGAGTCCTAGGTGAAACCAAAGCCATGGTAAATCTTAAGATCGGATGAGGCCTCCAACACGAGTTATTTGCGGCACTGAAATTAAAGGGCAACTCAGAATAAAGGACGTAATATACTACAAAACCTGGTCGCAAGATCCGGTCACAACTTAGGCACCAGCTCTCTGCAACCAGTGACTTATTTCGAGAACCAACTTATGTAGTACCAGATCGATTCACAAAATAAGGAATCCTTGTGGTCACACACCCACCTGTCACATGGATATTACATTAGTAATATTAATTCGGCTGGTCACAAGTTGCAACCCACTACAATTGGCTATAATAACAGGAACAGTGGTCTGCAAGGGTCAGCAGACTACCAATTCTGTGATTGGTTTTCAAAATTTAAATTTTAAGCTGCCACCCCAATCTAAAAGGGGTAGGGGTCCAAAGGGGTATCCTTCCTCTTTGTGAATCAGTTACCACCCCAACTTGGAAGTCAGTAATTAATTAATGGTTTGCCACCAATATTCCTGTTCCAGATATTGATACATAGGGTACAGCATCACTATTTGGAAGGGATGCCCACAACACACCTCTTCCATATTGCAGGAGGGTCTCTATTTCTAAACCCATTTTAGAAGTTGTTAAAACATTAGCAACTCCTAAAATGGGTTTAGTACATAGCAAATAGCTTTTTAGCTGTAGCAAACCCTCTGATTGTGTGAATCAGAGGGTTTGGGATGGCTAAAAAGTTTACTACATCTCACCTGAGGGTCCTCGTACCTATGAAATTCTTGCATGTATGGATGTTAAAAATGAAAAAAGGTACAATTCAACAGAAAATACAGAAAAAAATGGTAACAGAATAGCACAACTTTCCTAAATCTCCGCATTCAACTTTGTGAGATTTGGAAGGTAACATATGCAATATGCATACATAAAGGGTCTTACTTAGATGGACACGACAACTAGGTGAACATTGAAAATTGTAAACAACCTCAACAGAGATATTTTATTGAATAACCTAGAGTAATTTAGAATTTTGAGTGAGAGGTAGGAGGATTGGTAAATTTGCAACTCTCTAGCAAACCAGATATGTGCATCCTAGTATCACACTAGTGTGCAAATGCTAGAGGATGCAGAGTGATGCTGACATAGTAAGATCGCACACATATGTGAAAATAATGCACTCATTAAGTATCTTAATGACAGACATGCAAATTGATCTCTTATTCAAAAAACACCCAGGAACTGCTCAGAAGGTCTGGTAAATATATAAGGAACATGAGATTTTACAAAGCTACAATGCTATCAGATGTCTTGAGTGAGGGTTGTTATCTCTTTCATCCAAAGCATATCCAGTGCAGATCAGTGCCAACCACTTCTATACAAAGAACGTCTAGGATCCATAGAGGTTGAACTTTCCAGTACATAGCATTTCGCAGCTGCAGATTCACGATTCTATGTCTCGACCGAAGGCAAGGATTATGCTTTCCTTCTTCACTTTAATTGAATAGCAGTCTTGTAAAAACATTAGAAAAATAACAAATCCCATGAACATCAGGGAACCAGTTAATTGGAGTTCAACAAAAACATTAACCAATCAGGGTGCCACAAGTCCATTATAGTCCCACAACAGTGTCTGCCCTTCCTCTTTCTTTACTGCTCCTCGCAGCCTTGAGATAAGTGCAGTCTCTTTGCCACCTTTCTCTTGATTTGGTGGTTATTTTTTGTGTGCTTTCTGTTAAACATTATTTCCTGTCAAAGGGCTTTCAGCCTACGGCCATACGAAGTGCCTTCACTTCTATGTGGTGCTTCCCTCGCTCTCAGGCATGTCGGGGCTCTGCGGTGTGGTCCTCCGACTGCTAGATGGACCCGGTATTTTTCTTAGGGCGTTACCCAAATGCCGATCGGATCGCATTCCTCAGTGGAGTGCGATCGATCGGGCACAGCAGCTGTGTCCTCCTAAAAAGAAGCACCCCAGGTCTGTAGTGTGCACGCCCCAGGGGAGTCTGTATTTTTGCCGACAACAACAATTTTTTAAATCAAATACTTAACGCTTGTAACAGGTACTACTTCCAACAGGGTCTGTAGTTGAGGTCATTGACCTCTGATTTTACCACATGAGTGAGCTTGTTCTCGGCCCTTGAGGCACCTATGAGCCCCATATACTGTGTGCAACATTTGGAAGGGGATAATATCATTCCTTTATATCAGACAGCTGTTCTTGTAGGCTACCTACCTGCAGCTAGTTGTAGTGCCCTGCAAACCAAAAGGGCTGCTTGTGTCCCCAATTTATTGGTGCCTCTCAGGACCCCACATTTCTCCTGATTTAACCAGTCTACATTGCACCCACATAATGAAGAAAATTCATGAATCCCACTCTGAATAGGGGCAGTTACCTACCTCCCTACAGATGATGATTTCTGTGATGTCATGGATGCATCAATCCAATGGACGGTCTCAGAAGCAGTTCAATGCCTTTGACCTCTTCAGCCCAAGGGCAGAACCCAGGGACCTCCATCTTCTAAGCCTACGTTCAAACCCAAGACACCCCAGCATGCTTGTACCAAGTACGCTTGCGTAGATCTAGACACCTTTGCTCCCCTAAAGGGTGCCTTCATTAACCAAAGGTCCTTGGAGCCAGCAGGTCCCTTAATCCACTCCTGCTCTTTATCCCTAACCTGGAACCCCTCTTGACCTCCCTAGTCTCCTGACAGGGATGCATTGCCACTTTCCGACGCAGACCTGGAGCCAGACAGATCCTGGTATCCCCAACCTACATTTGTGCCACCTGACAGTGATGATCCCTCCACAATGGGCCAATAGGATCTCATGGATCTGGATGAACCCTTGCTCCCCAAATTCTTGCACTGGGTCCCAGCGGAGAAAGTGGCAAACCTATGTGGCTGAGCAGCTTAGGAAAGCCATGGACAGGGAGGTTCGCAATTGCCTCAATGCAGAACATCACCATCCCTCACTGGCAAACAAAGTGGCCCTTATGCAGAGAACAATCCACATCTGCCAACCTTTTGCTACAAATATATTTGAGACCCCAAGAATGGTGGTCCTGATGGCACTACACCATCTACAAATTCCCAAACCTCCCGTTCAGCCTCTCTTCAGCCCCCTGGTGCTTCACCAAAGTCCTTCGACCAGTGGAGAAACACCTTTGAGCCAGCAAAGTTCACCTAACAATACACCTAGACGATCTCCTGTTGATGAACCAGGATCAGGGAGCCTTACAAACTCATCTTCAGTGTGTGGTTGCTCGTCTACAATCTTTGTGCTTTCACATCAATTAGAAAAAATCAGTCCATAGTCTTCCTAGGGTTATGGTGGACTCTGCTCAAGTGACCATCAGTCTTCCTTCATGAAAAATTGCCAAGATGCGGCACAAATTGGCACGCACCCTGGGAAAACCAGTCACCTCCCTCTGTCAAGTGGCAAGAGTAGTCGGCATCCTCTCCTTACCCATCCAAGCCATATTTCTGGCCCCCCTGCATTACAGGTCCCTCCAGCGCCTAAATGTATCTCAACACAGAAAGGCTTGACATACTCAGAATGTGTTTCCTTGTTGATAGAGGTAAAAGCAGAACTTCAAAGGTGGTGTGTGCACATGGAGGCAAAGAACGGTCATGCCATTTTTGGGTCCAGTCTGAACCTAGTGATAGTGTCAGATGATAGTGCTGTGGACTGGGTGCGAGATGTGGGGAATTCTACACAATGAGAAGATGGTCAGAACGCGAAAGTACTCATCATATCCAATGTTTGGAGCTGATGGTGGGCTCCTTTGCGTTCAAATGCTACATGAAAGACTGAATCCAATGCAATGCACAATTAAACATGGGCAATGTGACAGTGGTCAGGTATATCAATCACCTTGGGGGAAGTCATTCCAAACGTCTTTCTGACCTTGCCTGGAGCTTCTGGGAAAACTGCCCGGAGAATCAAATCTCTGTCATCTTCTGGGTGTTCACAATCAAATGGTGGACTGGCACGACATGCAATGCAATAACATAATGAATAGTATATCTCAGCGCCCCGAGTTTCAGGTGGCCAGTGTAGCGCCAGTGATCCTAGTGTGAAAGATGGAATCTATTTACTACATTAGTATTTAATTAATTTATTCTTTACCCCAAACACGTGCAAACAGCAACATCACCTCGGAATAGCTGTCCCATATGGGACAGCTATTCCGAGGTGATGTGGCTTTGGGGAATTCAGGGATCATGTAGCACCACGTTATTCTTTTAGAAGTCGGGTTTACATGTAATTATAAAGATATGCAATCACTGTTGGGCACTACAACGAGGACTATTTAAATTGTCTGTTCACCTGTGTTTGCGGTAAAGAAGAAAGATACACAATAATATATTAAATGGATATTATCCTTTACATTATGATTACTTGTTGCTACACTGGCCACCAGAAATATGGAAGGCTGAGAAATATTATCCATTATGTCATCGCGTTTTATTAAATTGTTTGTTTACCCGTCTTTGGGGTAAAGAATAAAGTAATTAAATAATGTACTAAATAGATTCCTTCTTTTACACTAGGATCACTGGCCGCTACACTGGCCACCTAAAACTTGGTACGCTGAGCTACTATATTCATTACGTTATTGCGTTTCATTGGATGTGGAGGTAAGATGACCTAGAGAACCACCCTGTGGGTGATACGTAACAGGCCCCTTGAATTGATTATGATTCCTTTTGTTCTTTTTTCCAAATCTGGTTGACAAAGGACAGGGTCTTTGTATGCAGATATTTTTTTATATTCATGTATATTTTTATCTTTGTGTCCCCCCCATTAACAGTATATATTCAGGCAGCCGATGTGCATCCTTAATTGTGATATAGATACCCACATTTACCCGCTATGCCCCATTTTACTTCTAGCTAATATTACCTCATCCTTTCCTTTTTACTAGACTTTAGAGTTGTTGCTTTTGTTCTTGATTTTGGAGCATATTTGCCCATGGGTTAAGGATGATCACATATGTCCTTTCCCCACTAGGTCTCGGGCCAACACTTTGGGCCATCTTTGTGAATAAATGAGCTTGGAGGATTGTGGGACATTCCATAATTTACAAGCCCGTCAGTTGTATTGCAAGTGGTAAGATGTTATCCTTTAAGTTATTTTTGATATCAGTGTGATTAGGCACTTCTTTGATTCTTGAATTCTGGCAGGGATGTTAACATTTATTCTCATGCCTCGTGTAGCTCTTAGTTATTGCTCTTGTTACTTTTACTAGATCTTAGGATTGGCACTATTTGGTTTGATCTTGGGGTACCTTAACTTATGTATACAGACTCACATACACAGACTGATCAAACCAGGATTAATATAGTTAAGGTGAGACATTTAGGTCGGTTTGTGTTCTTTCTCCCTTTTCCTTCCCTCTTGTTGCCTTTCTCCAGGTTATTATTATTATTACAGCTTTATGTGTATATTTTTCTCAGGTGGATGTCATATACAATATGTCTCTAGGCTAGATATATACTGCACTTTACTGATGAATTCTTCTCTTTAATAGGGCGATTTCTTATTAAATGTAGATAAATTTGAAATTCGATTTGTTATTTGGCATTGTTTTAATGTGTATAGTTTTGTTTTGTATTTTAGCATATCTATATTTCTATTGTGTCTAGTTTTGATTGTGTAATCTTTGTTTGAATATTTATGGTGCTTTCTATATACATACATATATCTTTCTGAGATATATATATAGTCTTTAACCATGAACTGGGAGGAGCGCTCAGGTACGAGATGCGGTGCAGGTGAGCCCCTCACTACTTCAGAGGAGGGGCAAAACAAATAAAACAAGAGACGACATTCTTGGGAGTACAACAACGGAGGCATCTGATGAGGCTACCGTCGAAACGCGTCATGCCGTACACCAATACAAGAATCCCCTGAAGCCCTGCCGCGTCCCCTCATATTTTACTTACTGGGAAAGGAAGCCTTGGACATATATATATATATATATATATATATATATATATATATATATATATATATATATATATATATATATATATTATCTACTGGCGGTCGCCAGTAGGTAGTTATAGTTAGAACCTAGTTTCCATAGGAAATCCGCAACATTCTATTTGGATTAACTTTGGCCCCGGTTGACGAATCTTTGCGAATTTCTCAAAGAAGATGGCTCGGTCCGCTGCGCTTCTTCCCTGAAAGTTTTGGGGGGATTCGTGATGTGGGGGCTGAGATAAAAGGGGGGTCCCAAAACGTGTTTTCTCCATGTTATTTTCCATAGGACGTTTAGACACGGCTACAGCTCGAACGGCTGAATGGATTTATAAGAAATTTGGCAAAAAGGTAGAGTGCGGCTCGCAGATTACGCTTTTGTTTGAATGGTGTAAATCCGTTCAGTTGTTGCTGAGAAAATTAAAGTTGAAGTCACTTATATATCTGTAAGCGCGCACGGTTGCGCGCACTAATGCGGCTGTGCGCGAGCGGAATTTTTGTTTTGCTGTGTGACGTCTGTGAACGTTCGATTCGGAGGAAATCAGGAAGTGTTGACCGCCATTTTGTTAGTGCCAGTGAATATATTGTACATTTCAAAGCGTTGGAACATGGAAAGGGGACAAGGTAGAGATTGTCTGGCCGCGTTGGTTTTCTCAGGGGGTGCAGTAAGGCCCTTGAACGCGAAAAGAATTTTTTTTTTTTAAATAAAAGTTGCGGGTGCGCGCACTCGGTCGCGCACACCTATTTACAAGACTGTGAAAAACTATAGTGTAGAGTATGGAAAAGGAGCAGGGTGGAGAGTGTTTGATCTGGTAGGTTTTCTCAGGGGTTTATTAAGGTCGCAGAAAGTCTAAAAGTAGTTTGTTTTTTGCAAAAATATAGCGGGGTGCGCGCACCCGGTCGCGCACGAACAAAAATAAAAAGAAAGATGGAGATAAATCAGAAGTTTGAGTGTTTAGATATAAGGTGGCTCTTAAAAGAGCCCTTGTGTTAATTGAGTTTTTTCTGCACTTATAAGTAAGTACCGATGCAGAGTCTCATGTTACAGAGGAAGATTCTGTTTCCCTCATCCGTGAAATGAACACCATCTCTCCTATAAATGTCTTGCATGTTGTAACGCAAGTTGTTGTGGTAAATAGAACCCATGCTATAATCTCTGAGGAAAGCAAAAACAGATTTATTTACATGTTTCCTTGCTTTCTCAATCTGTGGAGAATGTTGATTGGACCAATTCCATTTCTGTCTTTGGCATATATTGGAATATACCAAGACAGTTCGAGAAAAAAGTGTCATCAATTGCCGAAAGGTGTCCTTTAGAAGCATTTCCAGACCTACCCCAGTCAATGTGCCTAGATCGTTCCCACCACAGTGCACAATTATAAGGTCAGGTTCTGGGAGATGCATAAAAGTTTTCACCAATGGTATCAATTGGTGACATCTCAATCCTCTCTGGCCAATCCACGTAATCTGCACATTTGGTAAATCAAGGTTGGAAATTCGTCTGTTTCGTGCATATTTTTCACTCCAGTGAATATAGCTGTGTCCTAAAAGCCAAACCTTCATTTTCAAGGCAGATGCAGTAGTACTCGGATGGGTTCTGGAAGTGGAATGGTAGTTAAAAGCAGAAAGTCTGGATATAAAAGTGGATGAGGCTTGGTGTGGTTGAAAAACAAAAAATGATTGGTTGATTCTAGTACCTCAAGATTGAAGACTACGTTGCATGTTAAGGTTTATGTAAAACGAAAAGTACTATTGGGCGTCAAAATGACATGTAACAAAGGAGTGGATAGGCAGGTGTTTTCGGAGGGAAATCAGCATTCTTGGTTTGATGTAGAACGTTGAGATATGAACTTTTGACCTGTCCCTTCAGCCAGGTGCAGAATGAGGTGTTACCATGGAAACAGCCAGAGAAGGCAGTGGGTGATGGGTGACCTTTATGTGACTTTGAAAATATTGTAAGGGACAACCAACTGAAATGTTAATTTGATTTTAAAATTGTGCGGGAACAAATATGATTGGTTGAAGAGACATATATGAGTCTGTATTGATAGGATATCTGTGCCATTGAATTTTGGTTGCAGTGATAGAAGCATTATTGAGAGTTCCGTCAAACAAATATCTGTTTTGTGACTGTCACTGTTCTACATCGTACAAAGCATTGGTAAAAGTAAGTCTGTAACTGTTTCTTTTGTCATGTACCGTAAAATGTGGTTTAGTCACTATAATTAGTTCATTTCCCTCACAGTCTCCGAGTAACCTCATTTTTGACTGTGACAATGTCTTGTATTTTTAAAACTATTTTTCCATTTCGTTTCATCACTCTTTAACGACATTATTTGTTTGCAATTATTAGTTTAAATTTTGAATAATAAATTTGAATAAGCTGAATGGTCTTCAGTCATGTTCTTATGTAATCTTTTACTGTTAGTTTTTTTAATTCACTGTCAGTCAGAGACGAAACTGAAACGAAATTTTGGGGGGGCAAATTAAAAAAAAATTGTTAGGCGTACATGAATGTTTAATTAGTAGGCAGAGTAAAGCTGTAGGGGCTTTTAGAAGGGGTAAAACAACTGCAAGGCGTAAATAACATTCAAATGGATGTTTACAGAGATGTGAAACCTACAGGTGCGGCTCTGTGTGTATCTGGAATATATATGTTACCTTGGACTGCCACACCAGACGGGAGGGGGGTGGGGGCCTGAAGTCTTGTGAATTTAATGGGGGTTGCGCGCCTTTTCTTCACATTCTTTCAAGTGTAAATTATAGTTTTGTATATAATTTTGGTGTACAGCAAAAAATGGAATATAAAATATGTTTAAAATAGACAGTAATTATTTGTGTGATTTTGAAGCGTTTCTATATAATCAGAGAAGTTGGTTTTGGGAGGACAAAATGGTATTTGCAGAGACACAGATAATGGAGATAGAGAGAGAAATGGTACATTACATGTGATACCGTCGTCAAAAAGTGCTAATGCTTAAGGTATTCCTAAACTTTCTGTCAGACGACAGAATTACAGTGTGGTTTGTGGCCGCGGGCTGCACTGGTGGGGGTGGGGTGAGAGGGGGAGGTGGGCGAGTAAAATAAAATGAAAACTTGTGATCATGAGGTTGTATACAGGTTCGTGCAGTACACGCCTTCTTACATTGAGGTAGCAGACTGAGTATACATACATCTCTCTCCCTCCTGCCGTCTAACTCCATCTTTATCTCCCTCCTGCTTTCCGTCTCCGTTGTCCTGTGTTATCTTAGTGTGTGTGTGTCTGTCTGTGTCTGCCTTCAGTCCGGGCTGAGGAAGTTTGCTCTGCAGGCACACACAGATAGTCGCATCAAAGTACTTGGCAGGTTTTCAAAAAACTATTTATATAATTGAGATGCTTTTTTGAAGCGCTAGTGAATGTCTACTTTCACAATTACCGCTCGGTTGGCTCCACAGAGCAGAGTGTATGTCGTTTTTGACTTCTTAGTGCCTCTGCATCTCCACTCTGTTCTCTGGTGGCTGGCGGAGAAGTGTTTGTTATAGTGGAGATGAAAGCGTGATAAGTAGTGAAATACGACATAGCGTCTGGTCTGTAGAAGTGGGGGAGCAGTGATTAATACTGTGAGTGAAGCGGAACTGCGGCGGTGCTTGGTAACAGTAATAAATTATTTTCTTACCAGAGGTACGACTGTTTGCATGGTCCGCGACCCGCTAAGAAAGGCTTGACGGGCCGTCACAGGCCTGCGGATTGTAGTATGAGTAACTCAGGTCGACAAAAGAAAACATGAACTTAGTACAGCTGAGGTTATGTGGAACACATGAATACTCTTTCAGTATACAATCATTTCAGTTGAGAATATGGATTAAAAGAGAGAGCGTCTATATTTGAAATGTTTATTCAGTAATGCACTGATTTCAAGGCAAGTTTCTTATCTAATACGAGTACAGATATTGTAAGAAACAAAGTAATCGGCATAGTCACTAGTCCATATAATACAAACGGTGCAAGCATAGTATGATGTAAAATGAATACGGTTTAGTAAAATTTATTCTATACCGTTCTGAGGAAGTATATTACATTTTATTAAATCTAAGAAGGTGTCTTGCCTTTAAGTTTAGAAACGATACTTGAAAATGCTAGTGGTTAGACATCAGCTCATTAACAATCAGCTGTCTGCATGCGAAGCACTATCAACTTTGTGTTATGCTATTGTGTAAGGAAAAAAAAAACGCGCCAAAAGCGACAAGTTGGCTGGAGCTGCATGTATGTTATCTGTAAGAACGTTCGAAAATCAGTGTGGAAAAGAACTACTGTATTGACATATCTTTTGAAGGTTTCAGTACTCCATCAGAAATACAGCTCGAAAAGTAATGCAAATATTAGTGTAAGAACATATTTTTCTGGTATGAATTGAAAATATTTCAGTACATGGAAAACTAAAGCAGCAGAGGTGTGTGAAGCGCAAATAAGCAGCTGAAAGTGGAAATGGCATTTAAACTTATAAAAAACTCATGGTAACTTTACACATTAATCAGGGCACATGGAGCATATATTACTCTGCTTTGCTCCGAGTACGTTTCAAAGAAGATAATATAAGATATGCAACTGAATTGTTGAAATTAGAGTTCAATAAAAAGTTTAGTTTGAAATCGAGTAGGTGAGGAAAAAAAATGTAGTCCACATAAAACACGAAAATCTGACCAGCACGAAATTGTAATGTCCACTGTTAGTAAAGCCAATAGGTCTGTTCATATGAAAAAAACAGTCCAAGAAAACGTGAAAAAAATAGGGAGGGAAAAAAAATGTAGACTTCAATGGCTTGCATAAGAGTCATCCAACAACTGAGTAGGCGAAATAAGCAGCTACCGCTTCTAAAAGGAAGTTACTGTTATCCTCCGAAAACATGTCAGCCATCCAATTGAAAAGAGGAAAAGAACATACATGCTCTTCAATTACCGGAGCCTCTAGTACCATAAGAGGACAACTCGGTGTCTTTTCTATGTAGCTGTGTGCCAAGAAATCTTGCGCCGCTTCGAATATATTCCAATGACCCAGAACTCCATGTATCGCTGCAAAGGCCATAATCTCTCCGTCGGAACAAAGCTGTTCATGATCAATTAACGGATTCATGAGATGATTGTAATTCACTTCAGGAGATACCAAGTTGCAGAGACATAAGTCCAGGGCCCACATGAAATCACAGTTCAGTCAATGAAATACAGGCTGCACACAGGTGAAATAGGAAAATCAAAATGATAATGCATATGACGCACTCAAAGTCGCAAGTGGCAGGATGCCATAGTACCCAAGCATCCTCTGGCGAAATAGTTCTAAGTGCTCCGGTTCGTTTGCGAAGACAGGACGGACATCCATTTTGTAATAAACAAAATAGGAACACAAAAGCCGCAGCCACTCGTAGTAGAACAGGAAGTCCAGAAAAATAGGTCGGCGACTATGGAGTGAAGAGTAGCAGAATGACTTCAAATAATTTCTGGCAAAGAAGTCACTATATCATTGCTTAGTAGTTATAAAAAAAAATAGGCCTGCCTTGAAGTGGAGGATGCGTTAAAGATTATGGGAGTCACCTCAGCAAATTGTAAAGGAAGGTCACTATTTTATTGATCTAAAAAAAGTGGAGCCAGCTCGATATCCCAGTCCGTTGCGGAAACAAAATCCAAACCGAGGCCTCCTAAAAAACGCTAAAGGACCAGAGTTAAGAGGCAGCATAGAAGAAGAAGGCAACCAACTCAGGCAAATCACAATCACGATTGCCCGTCAGGTGAATGATCTGCCCGAAAGTCACCAACATGCCCCTCTGGCATCAATCCATAGGAACACAGACTGAACCAACAGTAGAGCAAAGGTTGTGAAGGAGCAGGGTTGCACGTTCTGTTCATGGAACGTATATGGTCTAAAAGCAAAGCTGGAGGAAGAAGACTTTATAGAGTTTATCACGCAATTCAAAATACTAATGCTCCAGGAAACTTGGCAGACAACAAACACGCCTCTTGTGGGATACAAAGAATTCTTTACACCAGCACAAAAGGAGGCCTGCTCCGGCAGGGCAAAAGGAGGCCTATCCATTTTCATATCGACGGACCTTCTATGGCAACTTAGTCACATCGACCTAGAGTCTACATGGATGCAATGCGTTAAAATCGAAATTTCCCCAAATATGGGCCTTTTGATCATGAACCTTTACATGCACCCGGGTGGAAAACATAAGGGGAAGAGGATAAAACAACTAGTTACTGCAATCAAGGGGTTAAAGTCTACCTATCCAAGCGAAAACATGCTTATAACAGGAGATTTTAACATGAATCTAATTCATCGTCAGGAGGGAAGCCTCCCCACCCACATTATCCCTCGGCAGGGCAACCTTTGCAGACAAAGTGCCATAGGAAGGAAATGTGCCATGGAGTTAGAAGCCCTCCAATTGTACACCTTAAACGGAAGGGGTAATCTGGATACACCAGCTGCCCCAACGAGGGTTTCCAAAAATTCAGGTTCAACCATAGACTATACTCTGGCGGACCCCGGCCTATTCCTTTACATCAGAGACTTCCACATCCAGGAACGGGGGGAAAGCGATCATTTCCCACAGACCTTCACCTTGACAATTGAAGTAAAAAAGTCTGAGCTAGCGCTGCCTCTATCCTTGAACACCCAAATCTTCAATTTACAACGTCTAAACTGGAATGAAGAAAACCTCGACAATCTAACGGCGTCATGCCATGCATTGCTTTCACTATCTGACACATCAAAGGACATAATAAAGACCTGGGAGTCCTTTGTAGCAGACTTAAATAAGAATTTCCAATCCAACCACAGAGGACAAAAAGCCATAAGAAACAGAGGAGGGAAATGGTACACCCCAAAGCTGCGACAACTAAAAAGGCAAATGAATGCATTTCTCAGGGCCGAACGCAAAAAGGATCCTCACTTTTCACAACAAACTTTGAAAACAATTGCAGCCTTAAAAAAAGAGCTAAAAAGAGAAACCAATCTGGCCAAGAGAATGCATAGGGAAAAACTAGCATGTACTATACTTCACGCCAGTAAGATGCAGAACTCAAAAGAATTTTGGGCAAAAATAAACTTCATGCTCAACGGTAAACATCGGCAGTTCAATTCCGATATGACTGACCAGCTTTGGTGTAGCCACATCGATTTAATATACAATTTCAAACTTGATACCCCACTTGACAAGAAAGTCGTGCCGCTCCTGGAGCGTGCCTTGCCAAGCCTGAGAACAACGACAGACCCAAAGCCTGCTGATCCCAAAGCCACTTGCGAACCGTCAACAACAAAGAACATAGGTGGCACGGACCTGATGACACTAACGCAGGTTTTTAACACCATAAAATCATTGAGAGCAGATGGAGCTCCTGGCCCAAATGGTCTCCCCAATGATCTATTCAGGAAAGACCCCATGTTCTGGGCCAGTCAATTACTCCCTTTATTTTGTCACAGTGTAAAGACCGGGAACATTCCCGAATCGTGGAGGGGCAGCATCCTACACCCAATATATAAATCTGGGTCTCGCTCTGACCCCAACAACTACAGGCTAATAGCCTTAATAGATGTGGAGGCAAAGATCTATGCGTCAAACTTACTGGTAGAACTGGAGGCTTGGGTAAGCAGCATAGGGCTAATCCCCCTGACTCAAACAGGCTTTCGCCCAGGAATGGGCACCCTCACCAACTTATCTGCAATAACCCTACTAGCAAAAAGGGCAATCGACAACTCTAACTCGCTGTATACTTGTTTTTTGGACTTAAAAGCGGCCTTTGATAAAGTGCCAAGATCCAAACTCTGGGCCAAAATGAAAGCCTGGGGTGCGCGGCCAAAGCTAATGGGAGCAATCATAGAGCTGTATTCAAAGACCTGGGTCCAAGTGAAAAAAGGAGATGGCCGATGCCTGACAAAGAAATTCTTCACACTCAACGGCTTAAAACAAGGCTGCGTATTGGCCCCCTGCCTTTTTAACATTTACACCGCGGACCTAGAAAGCGACTTAAGCTCGATTCAGGGAGATCCACCAAAATTGGGTAACTTGCCCATAATGAGTCTACAATACGCAGACGATATTGTGCTTTTGTCACAAACTACTCTCTGCCTATAACGTATGATCTCTAAGCTTGCGTCATACCTCTCGAATGCACAACTTACAATAAATCTTAAAAAAACAAATGGTTTATGCTTTTCTGCCTCTCGCAAGAAAGGAAAAAAAATTGTCTGGAAGATAAACTCCAGCATACTAACTCAGGTAGATCAATACAAATACCTGGGCATCTCACTGGATCATCAATTAAAATATAAACAGCACTTGGAACAGGGGAAATCAAAAGCCAAACAGCTCCAATTCGCCTTTAAAACAGTCCAAAAACATCTATGCGGAAATTCCACTGCCCACATTTTAAAGATCGTAGCCGCCAAATTCTTGCCATCCCTCACATATGGTTCAGAGATGATGGCAACCCAGGACTCCACAGCGCTAAACCTCGCCCAATCTCGCCTCTTCAAAAACCTTTTTTCAATCCCGCGCTACATTTCGCAATCCCAAATACGTTTGGAATACGGCCTCACAAATCAGCTCCCGGCAAGACAAGGAGCCCTCGTCAAATACTACTGGCGAATGAGGGATGCAGAAGATCATTCCCTGGCTCATCTGTGCTGGCTGGAAGTAGAAAAACAGGCAGGACTTCCCAAGTCTATATATAAGTCCCTCAGGCAAGCGCTTCAATCATTAGCACTGGAAGAATCCTGGCTTGCACCCATGACTTACACCGCTTTTAAACTGCGAACTAACAACGCAATCAAACAAGCGTCACTATTAATGGACAAAGCTGCAGTGGCAGGCAAAAGCCACACCTGGATTGTTCTGCCATCATACATCCACATGAAGCCCCATCCATATTTGCAAGACTGCTTCAGGGACCATTACAAAAGGAAATTAAGCTTGTTAAGGTTGGGCTGCTTTGCGAGTAAAGATCTCACTCCCAAATGGCTACAGTCGTGGTCAACTTCCGACTGCCGCCTTTGTAACAACGGCGCAGAGTCATTACTGCATCTAATATGTATATGCCCCGCACTTCAGAAACTAAGGAAAGTGCCTTTGCTACCACTCTTAAGAGTCGCCCAGGTGAGAACCTGCAGGGCGGTTGTCATCATATGCCTCAGCGGGACTTGGATAAAACTATCTTGCAACACTATAACATTTCTGGAGCATGCTGCTCAAGAGCTGGGAAACAAGGCAGCAACCAAAGAGAAGCCAGGATAACAGGCATGGACACAGCCGGCCATAGACTCACTTTTATTTTCCCAACGGACTCTCTTGTCTACATCCCATAGCACTTCATTTTATGTCATAAAAGTGTACCCTGATCCAACCCACATTGCTTCCCCAAGTTTTACTTTCCCTCTTACACCACTTTTTGAAAAGTCTGTGTAATTTCATGTTACAAAAGTGTCCCTTGATCTTAATCATAACACCTTTCTAAATTTTAATTTTTACCTTAGACCACCTTCCTGAAAAGCTTGTGCAATTTTATATTCTCTTTGCTTTGTTTTTATTCTTTTTGTTTTATCTTGACCTGAAGTTGATTTTGTGTTGTTTTAAAGATGTAAACATTGATCAAATGGTGGTAAGCTCCACCCTTTTATGATTTTTATTATAAATCAAATAAAAGTATTACTCTCTCACTATTTTATAAGGAATGCACTTCTCTGTGAATATTAGCTAAGTGAAAGAGATATGTTTGTGAACAGATGGTAGGGTAACTTGTTTTTGTGACAATAAGGCTCTTGTTCATGTCTTGTGATTCAACATTGAATTCAAGGCCGGAATTCGCGGCCAGATGGAAACATCAAGGTTCCCATGCGGGGGTGGATAAACTACATTCTTACAGGGAAGCATATGCAGAGTGACTATTACCGCGTAAGCTTTGTCGTTTAAAAACTCATAACAATTCTCATTACATGAAAAAAAATAACCACTGTTGAAGAATAAGGAAAAAGTCGGCATTATAGCAGGCACTGGTGTATCTTTGAAAAGACATGCAACATTACAGCGCTTCTAGTTAAAAAAGTCTTGTAATTGAAAGTGCCTGGATGTGAACGACTAATTACATGTTTCAGTACACTCATCTCTATACACATATAGGGGCAGATTAACATGCTACGTGCGGCACTTTTGCTTCACTTGTCCCATGTTAAAAGTGACGCTAAAGTGGCGTAAGGGGCTTGTAAATCTAGCCGACTTTTTTTGTGGTCTCCAAGGCATTTGTAAGTGAAAGGGAGCGACTTAGTTTTATGCCAATAGGAGGTACTGAGCCGCTCGTATCTATTTATGTGAAGAAATTTATAGAATTTGAACACTGAAAATATGCGAAAGGTAGACTAATTAATTCGTGCATTAGCCATGTTGGAGTTGCGGTTTCGGATGCTAAAAAGGGAAAAGTGTCTAGGCGTTGAATGTGGAACACTGAAAAAAAAGCGTGTGTCATGGAAAGCAAACGTGGTTTGAAAGTGAAATGTAAAGGTTTAAAAAGAGAGGAGACATTAAGATAGTTTCAGGGCTTTAAGTTGGCCGGGTCTGTTCGGGTCTCAGCACAGGCAGTTTCTTAAAGGTAGGCTTGCTGACTATCGGGCTCTACTTTTGAGCCCTGGCGTAGGCAGACGTTTTACTTAACTTGTGCAGCTATGAATCTGTGTCAAAGGTACTAGTACTCAGTTGGTGTAGGTATGATGTTACGTGTTGTACCATACCTACATGTAAAAATATGAAGGGCACAATTTACAGTGTGGTTTGTGGCCGAGAGCTGCACTGGTGGGTAAGAGTTCAGAGGCGAAAGGGTTGTGGTTAAAGGGAAACAAAGAGTTGTGAGTATGAGGTTATGCAGAAGTTCCTGTAACAGATACGTTCTTGCACTAAGTTAGTGGAGTCAGTATACGTATATCTGTGTTGCTGTTTTCGTTTTCTCAACATACTGTTTTTGTGCTGCTTACTGCATATATTTTAGTGTGTCTGGCTCGCCCTCTGTATGTCTGTCTACTGTGCAGTTTTTCTCCATGTTGCCTATCCTGTGATTTCTACCGTTCCTGTCTCTCATACATTTTCTCTCTATGCAGTTGTTGTTTTTCCTCACATGGGGCCTTATTTATGAAGGCCTTGCGCCGCTGGTGCGTCTCTTTTAACATGGGAAAAAATTGACGCATCTGTGGCGCAAGGCTTTTATAAATGAGGCCTTTTGTGTCCTGCTCTTTTTGTTTCTCTTGCTCTCTCTGTCTTTGTTGTGCTTTTTACTGTATTTATTCATTTCTGTCATTCTTTTCTTTTCTGGCCTGAAACCACTCTTACCTTCACTCTCCCTTGTGATATCTCTCTCTTTCTCGTGCTCGTTTTGTATCTTTCTCTGTGTCCTGTTCTCAGTCTTCCTCCTACATTGTCTGTATGGTGGTGTATATCTCTCTCCCTCTTATTCACTCTTCTTCTCTCCATCTTTCTCTCTCTTGTGCTCTGTTTGTCCATCTCTGTGTTCCTTCTGCTCTCTCTCACCGTATTGTAGTGTTTGCCTGCTGTTCCTCTGTCTCTGTGCCTCCTGTCTTTTGTTTTCTTTGTGCTCTGTCTGTTATTTATACTCTGTGAGTCCCTCTCTATGTTCATCTTTTTCTTTATTGTACCTTCCCTTTCTTTCTTGACTTTTCTCTGCTGCTGTTATTTTTCTGTCTCTTCATTTGTGCTTTGAATGCTGGTCTGTCTCTGTATGTTCCTCTCCCTGCTACTGTCTCTCTGTCTCCTGTAGTCTGTATCTCTCCTGTCCTGTGTCTCTTTTCTAATCTATATTTAATATTTTATTTAATATTTAGTTATTTGATGTGTTCAAAAACATTTATTGAACTTAGTTAGGCATTAGGATATCTAATGGTAGAGAATCTTAGGGAATTTATCTGTTAGGCTTCTTGTTTGCTACAATGGCTCTATGTTGTGTAATAAATATGTCTGTAATATGTTAATTAAATTTCAGTATTTCTCTTTTTTATAGTGTTTGGTGCTGAACAGTAACAACCTGCCTTCTACGTTACAGAGTTTTCAGGAATCACATTCTTTTTTTCAGGTGAGTTGGTATTTTTGAAAGGCAAATTTTTTGGGTGCAGATTAAAATAATAAGCAAGATTTTTTAGAATATTTGCAAAGTTTCGGTTTGGAGCATGATTTTATCTTCTATTTTTGCCATGTCTGTATCTGCGTGTACTAGATATGTATTTTGAGACAATTTTCCACTGACAGTTGACACTATCTTTTTATGGGCCTGGTGCATGTGTTCTTTTCGATGCCGTTCTGATACATCTATCCTTTGACTATAATTCTTTGCTGTTTCCATGGAATAATTCTTGCTAAGTGTTCAATATTTCTCAAACTCAAGCTGTATTATGTTAGCCAGTATTCTTTTGTCATTTACAGAGGTGTATTATGATATGGCTCTTGGTGTGATGGGCATCTTTTCTGCATATCTGTGTGCACTGTTTTACATACATTTGCAGAGCTTTATTATGATGTGGTTCCTCATGGTTAGCATGGAATTTTGTACATGCTATGAAATTCACATGCTGAGTATGCTGTTGAAATATAAAAGCAACTGTCTCTGTGGGAAGTAGTAATCTGTTAAGTGAATGTTATGGTTTGTACAATGTGAGCCTCCCCTTCAGACTGTATATAGTTTGAATAGCAGTTTGTAGTGGTGAACTCAGAAAATGAATCCCTAAAAATCAATTATAAAGTTTATCAATAGTTGTGATATCAAGAAAATCTAAAAACAAATTTTTCAGTAAGATGTCTTTTTACAGCAGTAATTATTTAATGAAAAAATAAGGAACAGTGTTAATGTCTAGGCTCATAGTGTCAATTTGTTTTCAAACAAGAGGAAGGTGCTATCTTAATATATGTAGTTAATGAGTTAGAAAGTATAATAATGTATGTAGTTTAAAAATTAGTAAAGGTACTTTTAAGTTATCTATTTATGAAAAAGATATAATTTAGTGTTTATATTTTTTTTAAAGGATACAGAAGAAAGAAAAACAAATAGAAAAATGGAGAATTATTCAGAAAAAAATCAATTACATTTTGAAATTGCAAATGATCTACTGGAGGAGTTACTAGATGGAGTTTTTGAGGAGGAATATAATTCTCAAAATGAGGACTTTATGGATAAAACATTGGACAGTGCCTATTTAGAGATGGTGGAAGGGGAAGAGGAGAGTTTGGAGGATGAGGGTGATCAATCTGAAGAAGTATCCGATGAAATAATGCTTCAAGTTCTTTTAGAATATGAACTTTTAAATAAATAAAATTATTTTAGATACTAAAGCATTCTTGAAGACAGTTTTCTTGTACTATTCGGCATTGATCTGCTTTATGAGAGTGACAATACATGTTCTCATGAAGTGTATAAGAGATTATATTAAAAAAAGTAAAAGCACTAGGATCACCGACAGTTCTTGAAAATTAGTGTACTGTTTGTATGCTTTAAAAATTAGAATCAGAAAATATGTCTATAATGTTGACACAGCTATGGACTGTCATAAATTTAGAACCAACATTCACTATAGGATTTCCTACTCTGTTCAGAGACTGTTTCTTTGTCTTTATTCTACTTATAAAATGAACCTGTGGTTATAATTTGTATGTTATATGCTAGTAGAGAACTATAAGATTTGTTATGTTTGTTCTTTACAGATTGTCATTTTCATCAGAAACATAAATTAGTATGCCGACCAGAAATGAAAAAAGAAAGCTGTATAAACGGACATACCATTTGAAGAGGAAAGAATTAGAAGAATTATCAAAACAACAAAGGACGGATAAAAAGAAGAGTGCTCCTGGTAAGAAAAGCAAGGATTTTTTAAAAAGATTATGTCAAAGGAAAAATGGAAAGGATAATCTTCAAAAGGAAAAACAGTTATTAGTATCTACAAGGACAAATGCTAGAAAAAAGCAAAATATTTCTCAAATCAGCAGAGAGGAAAATATATACAGCAAAATACGTACGAATCAGTTTACGGAAATCAGGAAGCATATGTTTTATAACAGAGTAGTTTCGAATTTATTAAAAAAGGAGAAAGTTTCTAAAAGAAAATCTGCTTTTTATAAGAAGAAAAAACATATAGAGGATGTTGTTGAGCGCGCGTTTGAGACAAGAAGAAAAATTATTTATTTTAGTAATTAATAGAATAAATACACTAAATAAGGTAATCAGAGTTTTAAAAGCTAAGAGTAAATGGAAGAGACACAAATAGAACTAATTTTTGTAAAGTGTTTTCTGGGAAGTGGATGCATACTTCAACTTCTGAGCCATTTTTTAATGAGGAGAGTTACTTTCAAAGTAACGATTTGTTGCATGCAGTTGACACCAGTGGTCGAGCATATGAGGTGAAGGATGGTTCTGCTATTGAGAAAGAGAAAATTGTGGTTAGAAATGCAGAAGAGGTGATAGCTGGAGAAGTTTTAGAGGGACGTCCTAATGTTCCTGTTTACAGTTGGAATTGTAGTAGCATTTGCAGTGTACAACAGGATTCAATTGATTTCTTTCGCAATTTCTTACGTAAGTACAGTAAGGAAAGTCTTAAAAAAAATTGTAATGTTGCAAGAATTAGACCATTGCAGACTGCGAGAAAAAATAGGTCTGCAAGTCCATTCTCTGGCTTGTCTTTCTAAAAAAATATGCCAGAGTGTGTTTCATCACTTCAGGGTGTTAGCAGTGCATCATACGAAAATGAGAAAATTAGTGAGAAAGTTGTATTATGCAAAAAGTCCAGCACTTAAACTTAACCCTTTCGCTGCTGATGACGAGCTCAGCTCGTCATCACCCACGGGTGTCGTGTGCTGATGACGAGCTCAGCTCGTCATGAATAATGATAACAAATTTGCAGCACAGGGCAAAAATCCCCGCAGCAGCCATGTGGTTAAACAGTTAAATAGTGCTCTTTTGCATGGATGTGAATTAGATGTTAAGAAGATTTGTGCAGAAATTGAGGTAAGTTATTTTGGTCCAGATGAAGACGATGCAGAAACTGATATAGTTATAGAAGGAAATGTGTTAGAAAATGCTGGAAATTTTAATACCGAAAATTTTGAACAGGAAATAACAAAGTTTAAGGTCATTGCAGGTGAGAAACCAAATTTTACTTGTGTGTGTTGTCGACGCATTCATTACAAAAGTCAAACTAGGTTAGTTGATTTATATTTAAAAAGTGAAGATGAAAATAATACTCAGTGGAAAGATTTTGCAACTTATTTGTTGGTAGAAAACTATTTTGATTTGGGTTTTGAGCAACGTATTTGTAAGTATTGTTATAATAAATTAAATGAAAATAGAATGCCTGCTAGAGCTGTACATAATAATCTTGAGTTGATAAATATTCCATCGGAACTGATGGATTTAAATACTTATGAGACTATTCTGATTCAATGTGTACATCCTTTTCAGGCGATTTGATTGTATGGAGTCTAAGACTGGCAAATTAAATCCTTCAGATTTACAAAGAGGATTAAAGGGTAGAGTTGTATATTTGCCACTTGATTTAAAAAAAAATATGGAAACAATTGGTGTTGAAAATGTAGAAGAGGAACCTCTAGTTATTCTAGTTAATGGTGTACCTACAAAGAGTAAGAAAATCTGGCAAGATTTAGTGGATGTTAGAAAAGTCAAAAAGGCAACGTTGTATTTAGTCAAAAACAATAAATACTATAAAAATGTATACGTAGAAGAAGAAGAAGTAAGTGAAGAAGAGGACAAATATTTGTCTATTGGACAAATTGAAAAAGTTGACTTATCCAGAAGTGAAGAAATTTATGAGCATTACCGTGTTCATCCACTGCATTCCAAAGAAGCAATAGGGAATGCTATTGAATTATTTCAGATGAAAAAAGCAAAAGGAAATCCTATTAGTGTATGGGAAGAAAGTTTGGAAGGTCGTTGTTTCCCACAGTTATTCCCTACAGGTGAAGGTACACGATATGATGATCGACCTATACAGATTCCTGCATCTGAGTACCGGACAACAAGATTATATGCAGAATATCCGAGGTTTCGGCAATGCATTCCATATTTGTTTCATCTTCTGTTTGAGAGTGACTTATCTGGTCTTTCTTATGCAGTAAACCATATCTTAAAAAGTGGAGTGCATCTGCAAAATGTTTCAGCAAAGGAATTTATGGATAAAGTGCAACAGAAAGATAGTGTTTTGGATTCACACCTAATTAATTTAATGGCTTGTCAGCGTGGTACTAATGAGTATTGGTACCGTCGTCATGGAGATTTGAAATGCATGCTTAGAAACTTAGGAGCACCTACATGGTTTTTAACTCTAAGCTGTGCAGAGTATGCTTGGGAAGATTTACTTGAATTTCTTCGGGAAGCGAATGCAAACATGGAAAATGTAAACTACAAGACACCTGGAGAACTGTGTTCGTTGGATCCGGTTAATGTTTGCAGATATTTTAATCATAGATTTGAAGCTATGATGTCTTTTATTACAAACAAGAAAAAATCCACCTCTTGGTGAAGTACTGGATTTCTTTTGGAGAAAAGAATATCAAGCAAGAGGTGCTCCTCATATTCATATGCTGTTATGGATCAAGGATGCTCTTAAATTTGGAACAGACTCAGATGAGACTGTACTGTCTTTTATTGAACAATATGCTACTTGTGACATACCTAATAGTACAACTGATAAGGACTTAAGAGGAAAAGTGTTACGCTTTCAAAGTCATCATTGTGGAAAATATTGTCGGCGAAAATTCAAATCAAAGACTAAATTCTACACCAAATGTCGTTTTGGATTTGCACGACCGGTACTTTCAAAAGGAAGAGTCAACAATTTTATGTCATCTTTGCGACATAACATCACAAGAAGGTCACCTAAAAATACGTACAATTTAAGAAGAGGTGAAGAGTCCAAATATATAAATGACTATAGCCCAGTCATTTTGTCCATGTGGAATGCTAACATGGACATACAATATGTTGCAGACAACTCTATTGCTGTGGCTCGATATGTAACATCTTACATCACGAAATCTGAAAAGACGGAACTGAAGGAGATGTGGGAAGACATATCTCATGAAAAGAGCCTAAGCAAGTAATTGTATACGTTCAGTTTGAAGATGTTGTCTCATCGAGAAATTGGAGCATATGAATGTTGTGACCGCTTATCATCAGCAAGTCTTTATGCAAAATCAAGAACTATCCTGTGGGTGAGTTTGGGTCTTGCAGAAACACGAAACCGTGTTCTGAAACCTGTGCAAGAAATTGAATATTTAGCACAGAAAGAACCAAACAGTACAGACATTCTGAAAACAAATATGTTGGGTACATACTATCCAAATAGAAGTACTCTGCTTGAAAACATTTGTCTGTATGAAATACTTGAAAACTACAGTTTTAAAAGGAATATTACAGAGAATATTGATAAAGGTGTACACGCTGTAATTGGGCATGAAGGATGTCTGGTGAAACAAAGAAAAGGACACTTGATTAATCACCGAAAACTGAGTTGCGAAACACCTGACAAAAGAGAATTTTACTATTTAGCTCTTTTGCAACTCTTTAAACCATGGCGTACAGAAGAGGAACTACTTGGTGACTTTGATAGTTATGAAGATTCATTTAACGCATCTAAAAGTAGTATCGAATGTCCTGTTTTCAGTAATTATCTCCAAATGTTGAATGTTGAAATAGAGCAAGAAGCAACAATTGCAGCGGAGATTGCTAGAGACAGTTCACAAGGTAGTCAAAGTTCGGCTTCATTAAGTCAAGATCCACTGGGACAACCAATTATCCAAAATGAAGCAGCTACTGCCATGGATGAGGTGGAAAGAGCAATGCAGCAAGGTCAAGAGGAAGTAATAAACTTAGAACAATTGAAGAAGCAATTTAATCTTGAGCAAAGACAGATATATGATGAAGTGACAGAGCACATTGAGCATGGCTTTCGTCATGAGAAAAAATAATGCTCATGTATGTCATTTGAACCTATTCGACTATATGTAAGTGGAGAAGCTGGAACTGGTAAAAGTTTCCTAATTAAAGGAATTACTACATATCTACAGCAAAGAACTCAGTCAACACTGTCTTGTGTTGTTACTGCTCCAACTGGATTGGCAGCACATAATATTAAAGGTATTACTTTACATCGTTTACTGATGCTGCCAGTTGAACATGAAAATAAATTACAATATCACAAGCTATCTGGAGAAGCTTGTTTTGAAGTTTCAAGAGTCCTTAAAAAAATGAAACTTCCTATTATTGATGAATTAACCATGGTATCCAATTTAATGCTTGCTTTTGTACATTTAAGAATGCAACAGATACTTAAGGCAGACTATGATGTGTTATTTGGAGGTAAACATGTCATAGTTTTTGGAGACCTACTGCAGCTAACTCCTGTGAAAGGACAACCTGTATTTGAAACTGTTACGCATGAAGAGACCAGAAAGTGCCTGGGCAGTATTGGAAATGTTAATATATGGTCACATTTCAAATATACTGAACTGATTCAAAATATGCGACAGGTAAAGGATACTAAATATGGAAATATTCTTCAAGATATAAGGATTGGAAAACTAACTGAAGATGCGAAAGAAACTCTACGAACATGATTACTTTCCAAGCTGTTTCCTAATGAAAATAATGTACCTGAGAAAATATATAGTAAAGAGGTAGCAGATAAGTCAGTCATATGCTTGATGCCAACTCTCAAAGAATGTTCGGTTTTCAATGAAAAAATGTTGAAGTTAAAAAATCAAGAAATTAAGAAACTGGAAGCTAAATATAGAATAGAACATGAAGGTAGTACTATTGTTTTGTCTGAAACGTTGAAGTTAAAATTGGATTCTCTTCAGAAATCTATATCTAAAACTGCTGGCTTAGAAAAAAATCTGTATGTATGTTTAAATTGTCGGATTATTTTACGGAGAAATTTACATGTAGAAAGAGGTTTGGTAAATGGAGCAATGGGTAATGTTGTTGGTTTTGTCAATTACTCAGATAGAGATGAGATTGAATTTTTAAGAATCAAATTTGATGGAATTGAGGAAGTTCAACAATTCAGTCGCTGTTCAACTCGTTTTTTGCTTGTGAAAGACTTATATGTCCGTCGGAAGCAATTTCCAATTTGTTTGGCATATGCAGTGACTATTCACAAATCTCAAGGTTTAAGCGTAGATTTTGCTTTGGTAAATATTGGAAGCACTGTATTCAAAGAGGGTATGGCGTATGTTGCTTTATCTCGAGTTAGAACTTTATGTGGACTTTATCTAATTGATTTTGATGAGACAAAGATTAGTGCAGATTTAAATTGTGTGAAGGAGTATAATAGGTTAAGAAGAAAATATGCTCCAAGTTTACCTCAATATCCTTTAAATAAAAAGTGTATGGTTGGTCAGAAAAGGAGAAATGAGGAAAAATGTACCGAAACAGTAGAGAAATGAAGAAAAAAAGATGTAGCTGTCATTGGTAGCAGTAAGAAAAAGGTTAGTATTGAAGAGATTGTTGGATTTAAATTTGAAAACAGGTCTGGTGTCAACTGCTATGCAAATGTAGTAGTTAATGTTGTTTTTTTTCTAAAAAATTTTCAGCAACAGATTGTACAAAATCGGGAGCAAACATTTTGTTGTTCATTAAATTCTGTATTTGAAAAATGTAGCAATGGTAATAGTGAAGTAGCAAGTGTTTCAGAACTAAGGAATGTTTTAAACATATGTGCAGGACTACATCAATTTTCTCAGAATATTCAGCAAGATTGTCAGGAATTTATTATGTATATGCTTACAGTTTTGGAAGATGAAGGTGTAAATATGGATAGTCTTTTTGGCCTTTCTTATAAATCGGAACATAATTGCGATAATTGTTCATTTTCAAGTAGTACTGATATACACACTGAAAGATTTATATATTTAACATTACCAGACTGTAAAGAAGTATCCTTTAATAAACTAGTTAAAGATGCGCATCAGAACATGGTCTGCTCTCAATGTAACTCTGAAATGTTATCAACATTATTTATCCACAGAAATGGGCAATATGTAATTTTAATGCTTCAACGATGCAGAGCTGATGAGAGTAAATTGTCAACTTTAAATAAAAAATTTGTGGCTTCTCAAGTATCTATTTCTAGAAGAGCATTTGTAACTGTAGCCATTATTTTTCATGAAGGTCCTTCAACATCATCAGGACATTACACGGCTTATTTGAAGTCTCCAACAGGCTAGACGCTCTGCAATGATAGTCAATTGACTTTTAAGAAACGTTTGCCTTGTGACTTAACTAATTCTTATCTGCTATTTTTGCAACCCAAATTTCAGTAAAATGACTTGGTGTAGGAAGATTATTACTGTAAAGATATGAAACTCTGTTGTTTAGAAATATCATGTGACTGAGGGTGTGCAAATCTAGAAATGAAATTTGTATTTGGCATAGTGATAGCATCAGGTACAAGTTTACTTAATGTTTGATGGTACAGAACACGTTAGAATTTTTACTCAAAAGGTTCAGAAAAGAATGGATAAGACTACGATTAAGTCATTTGAGAAAATAACTAGTTAACTCATACTATTTGGCCACGCGGAAAAATATGAGACAACAAAATGTGTACTTGAGATAAATGTTTTTCGAACATATTTGGACGGAAGTTTGTTGAGAGGTATTTAAAAAATAACGAGTTAACTTATACTATTTGGCCATGCGGAAAGGTATGAGAGAAGAAAATGTGTACTTAAGATAAATGTTTTAAGAACATACTTGCACGGAGCTTTGTTGAGACGCATTTAAAAATAAGTGGTATGGTTTAATTAGTTTGTAACTGTGGAAGATGTACTGTGCTTACTCAAGAAATTGCAAATTTGAGAAAAACATTTAAGACATGTTTTTTTCAGGTATTTATATTATGTATAGAGATCTTGTACGGGTTTTTTTAAACACAGTCATTTAGATTGTGTTTTTTTTTCCCCGCTGTTACATGATGATTACTATTGAAATCACTGTTTATAGTGAAAATCAATATATTCTGAGGACAGCGAAAATAAACCATGTAATATGTTGTTTAAGTTATTTTGTTACATTGGATTTAGAAATATGTATTATGACAGATTTTTTTATTGTCTTCCACAGATATTACATTTATAAGGTAAGTACAACTAATAACATCCGAGAGTTTCCTCTGCCTCTTATCCTTATTCTTTTAATCCCCTTCCTTTGACAGTACTGTTCAGTCACGCTTATTCCGTTTAACTCATCCACATTTTGCGTTGTTTAATTTTCTCTCCTGCTTCTCGAACATCTTTTCTGTCTCTATTTTATTCAGTCTCTCTCTTCAGTTTCTTTCTTGTGTTGTCTCATGGTGACTCATCTTTATTGACCTTGTATCACCTTTGTTTCTAGAATCTTGTTTCGTTTGTCTTACCGTACCTTAATATTTGCTCCCTTACTCTGCTTTCATTAATTATGCTCAATTCCTAAACTTAAATCTAAAGGGCCTCATTTATGAAAGCCTTGCGCCACCGATGCACCACTTTTTCCCATGTTAAAAGTGGCGCATGGGCGGTGCAAGCCCTTCATAAATAAGGCCAATAGTTTACTTCCCTCACCCTACTTCATTTGTATTTATCTGTGTCTTGCAGTCCTTGTCTGTTTCTACTCCGTTCATCTTCTCTTACTCACCCTTTTTCACTCTGTTTCTCTTACTGTTTTTCGTTTATTTTATTTATCTCCTTAAGACATTCCTGTACTCTTAGTCTGTTATTTTAAGAGACTGTTTATTTTGTGTACTATCACTTATCATACTCTCATTTTCTCTCTCACTTTACTTTCGTTTAGACAGTCATTCCTTCAGTGGCACTATCTCTTTCAATTAATTATCTTACTCATTGATTTATATACTACACATTCTGTCTATGTATCTTACTCTCCCTCAGTCTTTTTTTCTTTCACTTTCTGTTTTATTCACTCCTACTTTGTTTTGTTTTATGAAATGTACATTATAACCTTATTTTTACTTTTCTTCCACAGATACTATGTTTTTTAAAGAAATGTAGTTTTACTTTGTTACTATTTCTTAGGTAAGTATAAAAAATAAAGAAACTTTTCCATCACTGTTATTTCTTTGTCTATCCTGGTCATACCAGTGTCATGTTTTATGTGAGCACTTCCACAAAGGATTGGGTGCACCGTCATAAGGAGCGCCTTAAAGGTGATTTAATGAAATCAGCGACATTTCACTGAGTCAGTTTACCAACGCTGATATATGAAAACATTGGAGGTAAATGATGTTAAATGGTAAATGGTGTGGTTTCCAGGGCTTTAAGAGGTGTTAAAAAAATGGGGGGGTCTCTTCAAAGGGACTGTTGGATGTAATTCAGAGGGCAGTTTAAAACATGTAGGCTAAAAATATGCACTTAGCATAGTGTTGCGCCTGACTGGTGTTATGTTGTTTCTGTCATTCTATGCAGATATATAATATAGCAAGTATTTTCTCACGAAAAAGAAGCCATGACAATTGGCTTTGTCAATGGTTGCTAATTTCTTAAAATAAAAAAGCAGCAACCATGGCATTGTTGAATATAATATTGTAAATACTTATGTTCAAGAATGATGAGAGAGTAAAAGAACTTTAACCTGATCTTTTAAACTTATTTCACAGGCTTCTTCAAAGGAAGTATTCTATATCATTGTAGCGTGGGCGTTTTACTTTTTTATACCTAACCCAATCCCTTCTGTACGCTGTAGCAGGAGGAGCGCCACATGCTTGAACATCCTTGACTGTCCCATTCTCATTCAGTAAGTAGCAATCAGCCCGATACAGAACTTCAATGGGCGGGAGGAGCTGCTCCTATGCTCCTGGAGGAGTGCGAGGCCGCTCCAGCAGTGGGAGTGAGGTCTCTCAGAGAGTAGCAGCGCTGCTTCTTGTGATAGCCACAATTACAGATAGCAGGGTAGGGATGTCGGTAGAATTTATGGACGGTTAGTCACTCTAGAGTGTGCGCGGCGCCCCTAGCACCTCATTACGATGCACAGGGCAGCCGCGGTGCACAGTTTGAGAATCAGAGACTTAGGAGATAAACGTTCATAATAGCAAAGCTCGTAAGTGATAAAAATCGCCGCTGCTCGGCGTTTAAAATATCGACGCTATCAGCGGATTTTTCCGCGGTGTTAGTGCGTTAATGTCAATGCGAACACATATGTGATAGTAAATTCTGTAACAGCCAGCGGTACTTAACATTACCGCGTGAAAACAAACCTTGTTTTCACGCAGTAATGTGTGCCTTGTAATTAGGGGACGGGGTGGATTCAGTTTTATTTTCCACACCCCCATGTTAACGCTGCCGAATGCTTGATTAGAGCAGGCTTTAGCAGTCCTACGATAAACAAGTTTATTCCACCTCTTTTTCTCGCAACACCTCTTTTCGTGATAGGGTGTTTTCCCCTCCAACCACATTTTGCATGTGCTTTGACGTACGCCCACTTTGCATGTCATTACCTTACTGTGCGGCACATATGCAAAGTGGTCTTATGGCATGCGTTCTAATGCCGTTTTCAATAAGGTGCTGGGGTATATTTTTAAGGATAGGCAAAACATTAACGCCGCTTTTATCGATAGAAAACTGCAGTTATAGCGGCGATAACGGCCTTGACAATATGCTCTATGAATTGCAATCGAAGCTAATGTTAGATATAAAGACAACTAACATAGGTTTCGGTTGCAATTCGTAGAACATACTATGAAGGCTATTATCGTCGTGTTATCGGCAGTGTCCTATCGATGAAACCGATGATAATGTATTACGTCTCCTTCATAATATGCCCCAAGTATTGTCGCTTTTTTGCATAATTGTCTTGAAAAAAAGCGTCGATACTTCAGCTTGTGAATAGAGCTCTTTTTGGTACAATGAGTTAGTTCTGAAAAGAACTTTTTTTTTTTTTTTTTTTTGACAAGTTTTATATTGTTTTTGATTTTCAAAACTGGAACCGAAATTTTTAACTGTAAAACTGTGAAACAGGATGAAAATGAAATGAAAAAAAATATCTTTTGTCGGAGCATTGATGATTATCAATTTTCATTTTAATAAGAGTGAGGCTCTGCTCCCCGTACAGAAGAAGTTCTCCAAACAAGTTGCATTTCATATGTACCTTTGAAAAAAATGGTCTCAAGTCCATCTCTGCACTGGATGGAGATACAGGTCATCCACCAGAAGATGTGCTGGCCACAGCTGATGGTAGTTGCGTGGACAGAGCTCTTGTCGATGCCTTTGCAAAATGCACAGGGTGCACTTGTCTCACATGCCTCATCATCGTATGTATTGAAAACGAATACTTTTTGGAAGGATTTCCTCTTGAAAGAACTACGTCACATATTGTGCAAGTAACTTTGTGCACATTCACCTTTTTTTGTTCTTTAGGAAAAGTAAAAAATTGCCAGATGAAAGATTCCTTCTTCTTTGTTAAAGGTAGCCGATCATTTTCTTCAGATTCTGAAGATGAATGCTGTGCGGCAGCCATTTCTCCAAAGTCTTCGGAAGGATGTAAAACGTTCTTCTCCCTTGAGAGTAAAGAAGATAGTGAGGGAATGGGTGGGGTTCGAGAAAATTCCAGAACAGAAACTACTAAGAACCAATTGGAAGTGTTGTTTTCGAGTCACATGACTTGACATGCGCGCATTAGGACGTGTACGCGGTGACAGTACCCGGTCACGTACGTCATTTGGAAGTATCGGTCTAATTTACTGAACTTTCAAAACGTGAAAAGGAGGTAAGGTAGACACTCCCTGATCTTGTACACCTTCTCAGGGGGCTCTAAGAAGAATATTGATAAAGTATGAAACCTTTTTTTTTTTTTTTTTAAATAGCGGGGTGCGCGCACCCGGTCGCGCACGAAAGTTTAGAAAGGCGAACTCCTCCATTTACTGACAAATTTGAAAACGTGCAAAATAAGGCAAGGTAGAGATTCCCTAATGCACTAGAGGTTTACAAGGAGTCCCTAAACAACTGTGCCAGTCAAGAAAACAGTTTTTTTCCGATAAAACCATTTGCTGAAATTCATTGATAAAACTATAGGTTGCAATCACAATCTAGATAATAATTAGCATTTAAAAACCCTATGAAATTCACTGAAAAAACCATAGGTTTAAACCCGTTATAGTTAGGAAGTAGCATTCAAAAAACCTATGAAATTCACTGAAAAAACCATAGGTTTTAAACACGTTATACTTAGGAAGTAGCATTTACAAAACCTATGAAATTTACTGAAAAAACCATAGGTTTGACACATGTTATAGTTAGCTGGACATTTCACTCATATAAAACCAATGAAATTCCCCCGTTATAGTTACTTCAGCTAACTATAACTCGCGCGCCCGCAATGCACTGCTGATGACGTCACATATTACATCACTCATGACATGGTCAGTGAGATCACTCATGACATCACTGATGATATCTCAAATGACATGAGTGATCACATCACTGATGAGATCATCCTTGTGAAAGAGTGGCAGACCTCCTCTCAGCTTAATATAACCTTTGATACACACATTCAAAAATACAAAGTAAAATGTTCAAAGCATGAGTGATGTAATATGTGACGTCATCAGCAGTGCATTGCGGACGCGCGAGTTATAGTTAGCTGAAGTAACTATAACGGGGTAATTTCATTGGTTTTATATGAGTGAAATGTCCAGCTAACTATAACATGTGTCAAACCTATGGTTTTTTCAGTGAATTTCATAGGTTTTGTAAATGCTACTTCCTAACTATAACGTGTTTAAAACCTATGTTTTTTTCAGTGAATATATATATATACACATATACATATATATATATATATATATATTACCTACTGGCGATAGCCAGTAGGTATATATAGTTAGGATTTTTTTCCTATGGGATTTTTGAAAATTCTATGTCGAATAACTTTGGCGTTTGAGGACAGAATTGGCTGAAATTTTCAGGAAAATGGAACATTTGGTTTCTGAGCAGCCCCTGAAAATTTGGGGGGTTTCGTCAAGGGGGCTCCGAGAAAAAAGGGGGGTCCCAAAACGTGTTTTTCCCATGCAATTTTCCATAGGGCGGTTGGCCTCACTTTTAGCCTGAACGGCTGAATGGATTTACACCAAACTTGGCAAAATTGTAGGGACTGGTAGCCCGATGTGCCTTTGCTATGTCTCAAGATATAGGCTCCAGTGGTTTTTACGAAAATTAACTTTGAAAAATATATATTGGGCTACATTGGGCTATATATATGTTGGAGCCCAAATGTAGCCCAATGTAGCCCAATGTAGCCCAATGTAGCCCAAAGATGGCCACCAGAGACAAAAAAAAACAAATGTAGCCCAAATATCAGCCAGATGTAGCCCAACTATAGCCCAATGACAGAATGTCCCAGAGAGTTCTAAAGAACAACTAGAGTGCTAACAGTCCTGCTTATTACAAAGGTATGGCACACCTGAAGCCATCTTGATTGGAATAAAGTGGTAACTCTTAAAACATTTAATTTAAAAAGGAACAAAATGAGGGGGTTCATTTTGCCATAGAAAGTATGATTAGCGAAAATATGACGAAATCCCGCATACCATCAGTCCGCACAAAAAATCCCGCATGTACTATTAGGCCGCAAATTAAAATAACGAAAACTTTTAGAACGAATATGCCTTTAGCATACACTAAACAACTAAACTACCCTAAACCCTAAAACACTACCCCCAGCATGACCCTACGCTACACAAACAGTACAACACTACCCTAAATCCTAAAACACTACCCCCAGCATGACCCTACACTACACAAACACTACAACACTACCCTAAACCCTAAAACACTACCCCCAGCATGACCCTACACTACGCAAACACTACAACACTACCCAAAACCCTAAAACACTACACCCCAGCATGACCCTACACTACGCAAAGACTACAACACTACCCTAAACCCTAAAACACTACCCCCAGCATGACCCTACACTACACAAACACTACAACACAACCCTAAACCTTAAAACACTACCCCCAGCATGACCCTACACTACGCAAACACTACAACACAACCCTAAACCCTAAAACACTACCCTCAGCATGACCCTACACTACGCAAACACTACAACACTACCCTAAACCCTAAAACACTACCCCCAGCATGACCCTACACTACGCAAACACTACAACACTACCCTAAACCCTAAAACACTACCCCCAGCATGACCCTACACTACGCAAACACTACAACACTACCCAAAACCCTAAAACACTACACCCCAGCATGACCCTACACTACGCAAACACTACAACACTACCCTAAACCCTAAAACACTACCCCCAGCATGACCCTACACTACGCAAACACTACAACACTACCCTAAACCCTAAAACACTGCCCCCAGCATGACCCTACACTACGCAAACACTACAACACTACCCTAAACCCTAAAACACTGCCCCCAGCATGACCCTACACTACGCAAACACTACAACACTACCCTAAACCCTAAAACACTACCCCCAGCATGACCCTACACTACGCAAACACTACAACACTACCCAAAACCCTAAAACACTACCCCCAGCATGACCCCACACTACGCAAACACTACAACACTACCCAAAACCCTAAAACACTACCCCCCAGCATGACCCTACACTACGCAAACACTACAACACTACCCAAAACCCTAAAACACTACACCCCAGCATGACCCTACACTACGCAAACACTACAACACTACCCAAAACCCTAAAACACTACCCCCAGCATGACCCTACACTACGCAAACACTACAACACTACCCTAAACCCTAAAATACTACACCCAAGCATGACCCTACACTACGCAAACACTACAACACTACCCAAAACCCTAAAACACTACCCCCAGCATGACCCTACACTACGCAAACACTACAACACTATCCTAAACCCTAAAACACTACGCCCAGCATGACCCTACACTACGCAAACACTACAACACTACCCTAAACCCTAAAACACTAGCCCCAGCATGACCCTACACTACGCAAACACTACAACACAACCCTAAACCCTAAAACACTACCCCCAGCATGACCCTACACTACGCAAACACTACAACACTACCCTAAACCCTAAAACACTACCCCCAGCATGACCCTACACTACGCAAACACTACAACACAACCCTAAACCCTAAAACACTATCCCCAGCATGACCCTACACTAAACAACCACCACAACTCTACACTACACTAACACAACACTACACTACACAGCACTACACTACACTACACAATCACTAACCCACGAAAAAATTAACACAAACCCACTTACCTCTCTCGTCATCGTGGTTTTCACAACGCAAATGCATTTACCATACATGCCTTTAAAACGTAATTCTTTGTAAAGGCATGCGCGATAAATGCACATGCGTTTTGAAAAAATGCGGGATAATGGTATGCGAGGTCAATGACCTTGCGGGATAATGGTATGCGGACTGAAAGTCTGCGGGATAAAAAATGCGGGAAAATGGCTGCAAACCATGATTAGCAGCAGACTTCCCTGGTGAGCACTAGCTTTACTACAGTGATCTAATGAGCAACTAGAGTGCTAACATTCAGAATTTATGGCAAATGTGTGACACATCTGAATGCCTTCTTGATAGAACCAAAGTAAACAAGCATTGAAAATGCAATAGATCTCGCTCTCGTTTAAGTTAAAGCCATTCTGTTTGTAATGAGGTGGCTTTTTAGCTTTGCTTTTATTAGTGTTTTTAAAACTTTCATGTAAATAACATGCATATGTATGCATATATGTATATGTATGCATGCATTTATATTTATATAGATATGCAGATTATATATGTTTATATATGTATATTACCTACTGGCGATAGCCAGTGGGTATATATAGTTAGGATTTTTTCTCTATGGGATTTCTGAAAATTCTATGTCTAATAACTTTGGCGTTTGTGGACGGAATTGGCTGACATTTTCAGGAAAATGGCACAGTTTGTTTCTGAGCAGCCCCTGAAAATTTGGGGGGGGTCGTCAAGGGGGGGCCGAGAAAAAAGGGGGGTCCCAAAACGCGTTTTTCCCATTCATTTTTCCATAGGGCGGTTGGCCTCACTTTTAGCTCGAACGGCTGAATGGATTTGCACGAAACTTGGCAAAATTGTAGGGACTGTTAGCCCGATGTGCCTTTGCTAGGTCTCAATATATGTGCTTCAGTGGATTTTGAGAAATTAACATTCAAAAAAAGATATATATCTGTAACAGCGCTCCGGGCAGCGCTCCGGGCAGCGCTCCGGTTCGCGTACTTTTCGCGTAACGGAACTTTGCGATGCGAAGCTGATTGGCTCTCCGGTGTCTGTCAACATTCTAAACAGTCCGGAGCGGCCGCCATCTTGTCTCTCGGTAGGATCGAGAGACAAGAGGAGGCCAAAACAAAGGGGGAAATGAACAAAGGGGGCAAGGTAGACCCCTTCTGACCCCCTAGGATTGATGAGGGGGATATTAAAGGGTCCCGCGGGGCCAAAAAAAAAAAAAAAAAAATCCGATTTTTTCGCCGTAGAGACGCGTCTTGGTACGCGAACCGGGCAGCTAACCGGGCAGCTAACCGGGAAGCTAACCGGCAGTGTAACGGGAGTCTGAGGAGTAGCTGATTGGCAGTCAACATTGTAAACAGTCCGGAGCGGCCGCCATCTTGTCTCTTGGTAGGATCGAGAGACAAGAGGAGGCCAAAACAAAGGGGGAAATGAAGGAAAGAGGGCAAGGTAGACCCCTTCTGACCCCCTAGGATTGATGAGGGGGATATTATAAAGCCACGCAGGGCCCCAAAAAAAAAAATCCGATTTTTTTCGCCGTAGAGACGCGTCTTGGTACGCGAACCGGGCAGCTAACCGGGCAGCTAACCGGGAAGCTAACCGGCAGTGTAACGGGAGTCTGAGGAGAAGCTGATTGGCTGTTAACATTGTAAACAGTCTGGAGCGGCCGCCATCTTGTCTCTCTGTGGGATCGAGAGACAAGAGGTGGAAAAAAAAAAGGTGTAAATGAATGAAAGGGGTAAGGCAGACCCCTCCTGAACCCCTAGGATTTAGGAGGGGGCTATTAAAGTTCCCTGCGGGGCAAAAGAAAAAAAAAATTGCGATTTTTCGCGGTAAAGGTGCTTCCCGGTATGTTAACCGGGCAGCTAAACGGCAGCGTAACGGGAGTCCGACATATTGGGTTTTTTGAACGTTTGTGATATGTGCACGTGTGGATTTTGTCTAATTAAGGTTAAAAAAATATATATATAAATATATCTTTAAGCGTGCTCTGGCACGCTTACGTTTTGGGTTTGGTTTGCGCTGCAGAGACGATACGTCACGGTTATGCGATGCATCATGAGGCGTCTCACGGGCTACGTGATACTTCACGTAATAAAGAATATATTTTACAGCTATAGATATTAGCTTTTAAAAAACCAATGAAATTCACAGAAAAAACCATAGGTTATAGACCATATATAGTTAGGAATTAGCATTTACAAAACCTTATTTTATTTGCACAAAACCATTGAAATTCCATATATAGTTAGTTGCACTAACTATATATCGCGGACCCGCAATCCACTGCTAATGATGTCACATATTACATCATTCATGACATGGTCAGTGACATCACTGATGACATTACTGATGACATCTCAAATGACATCACTGATGACATCTGAAATGACATCACTGATGACATCACTGACATCTCATTTGACATTACTGATTACATCACTGATGATACCATTTATGTGATAATACATCTTCAGACTCTAATATAACCTTAGATACACTCAATGTAAACAGGCACTCACAGACTGTCACACATCCATAGAGTTACTCACACACCTAGTCAGTCATGCAAAGAATCAATCACATCTCCATTTCATCAACTATACAGTTATACACACCTTACTTATTCAAACATATACTAACACATATTTACTCTCTTATACAATCCCTGATACAAGTTCACAATGATTCATACAGCCACTCTCACATTCACTGGCTCTTATGTTCAGTTATTTATATATGTCAACTCTCACATGGACTGTGTTTTACATATGTTCTTACTTTGACATGTAGCACTGAGATATCCATTCACTCACCAATACACTCATGCACACAGTCAACTGTCCATACAGCTGTTTCTACATGCACTTTTGAACCCATACACCTAGGGAATCAACTGCTCACACATCTATGCACAGAGTTATACACCTCCCAGCCACCCACACACATACTCAGTCTCCCATACAAATACTTGGGCAACCATTCAATAGTTGCTGATATAGCTACTGATTTAAACATGCAGCACTTTACAGAACAACATATATAATGATTGCCAAATTAAGACACTTTAATCACTAACCCATGCACTCAGTGAGACACATTTAATCATTCGCTCATACAGTCAGTCATGCACCTACTAAATCCTTCATCCAGACACTTATACATCCACTCATTCTTCAATATGTAAGACATATTTTAACTTTACAGAAACATACAGTCACTGGGTGTTGTCATCAGTGATGTCATCAGTGATGTCATCAGTGATGTCATTTGAGATGTCATCAGTGATGTCATCAGTGATGTCACTGACCATGTCATGAATGATGTAATATGTGACATCATTAGCAGTGGATTGCGGGTCCGCGATATATAGTTAGTGCAACTAATATATATATATATATATATATATTACCTACTGGCGGTCGCCAGTAGGTAGTTATAGTTAGGATTGTTTTCCATAGGAAATCCTCAACATTCTATTTGGAATAACTTTGGCCCTGGTGGATGAGTCTTTGCGAATTTCTCAAAGAAGATGGCTAGGTTCGCTGCACTCCTTCCCTGAAAGTTTGGGGGGGATTGGTCAAGTGGGGGCTGAGATATAAGGGGGGTCCCAAAACGTGTTTTCTCAATGTTATTTTTCATAGGACCTTTAGACTCGGCTACAGTTCGAACGGGTGAATGAATTTATAAGAAATTTGCCAAAACTGTAGAGTCTTGTTCGCAGATTACGCTTTTTTTGGAATGGTGTAAATCCGTTCAGTAGTTGAGAAAATTAAAGTTAAAGTCAATTATATATCTATAGGCGCGCACACGTGCGCGCACCCAAGCGGCTGCGCGCGCGAGCGGAATTTTGCTGCGTGACGTCTGTTAACGTTCGATTCGAAGGAAATCAGGAAGTTTTGTCCGCCATTTTGTCACTGCGAGTAAATATATTGTTAATTTCAAAGCGTTGAAACATGGAAAGGGGAGAAGGTAGAGATTGTCTTCCTGCGTAGGTTTTCTCGGGGTGTGCAGTAAGGCCCTTAAACGCAAAAAGATATAATTTTTCCCCGAAAAAAAATACGGGGTGCGCGCACCCGGTCGCGCACACCTATTTACAAGAGTGTGAAAATGGAGGTAAATCAGAAGTTTGAGTGCTTAGATATAAGGTGGCTCTGAAAAGAGCCCTTGTGTTAATTGAGTGTTTTCTGCATTTATAAGTAAGTACCGATGCAGAGCCTGATGTTGCAGAGGAAGATTCTGTTTCCCTCATTCGTGAAATGAACACCGTCTCTCCTATAGACGTCTTGCATGTGGTAGCGCAAGTTGTTGTGGTAAATAGAACCCATGCTATAATCTCTGAGGAAAGCAGCAACAGATTTATTTACATGTCTCCTTGCTTTCTCAAATTGTGCACAATGGTGATTGGACCAATTCCATTTCTGTCTTTGGCATATATTGGAATATACCAAGGCAGATCGAGGAAAAAGTGTCATCAATTGTCGAAAGGTGTCTTTTAGAAGCATTTCCAGACCTACCCCAGTGATTGTGCCTAGATCGTTCCCACCACAGTGCACAATTATAAGGTCTGGTTCTGGGAGATGCATAAAAGTTTTCACCAATGGAATCAATTGGTGACATTTCAATCCTCTTTTGGAAATCCATGTTATGTGTACATTTGGTAAGCTGAGGTTGCAAATTCGTCTGCTTACTGCATATTTTTCACTCCAGTGAATATAACTGTGTCCTATTAGCCAGACCTTCATTTTCAAGGGATTTGTAGTCGTCCTCCGATCGGTTCTGAAAGTGGAATGGTAGTTAGAAGTTGAAATTTTAAATAAAGAAAAAGGAAGAGGCTGGGTGTGGTTAAAAAAATAAAAATGATTGGTTGATTGTAACAAGTGGAGAGTGAACAGGTCCATGTTTATGTTAAACGAAAAGTACTATTGGGTGTGAAAAAACAAGACATGTAACAGAGTTGTGGATTGGCAGGTGTTTCTGGAGGGAAAATAGTGTTCTTAGTTTGTTGTAGAACGTTGAGACATGAACTTTTGACCTGTGCCTTCAGGAAGGTGCAGAATGAGGTGTAACCATGGAAACAGCCGGAGATGGCAGTTGGTGATGGGTTCACTCTTTGGTGCCTCTGCATCTGAGTCTGTTCTCTGGTGGCTGGCGGACAACTGTTTGTTATTGCGGAGATGAAAGGGTGATAAGGAGGGAAATACGACATAGCGTCTGGCCTGTAGAAGCGTGGGAGCAGTGATTAACTCTGAGTGAAGCGGAACTGTGTCGGTGCTTAGTAACAGTAAAAAAAAAAATGTTAACAGTGGTATAACTGTCTTTACGGTGCGCGACCTACTAAGAAAGAGTTCACGGGCCGTAATTGGTTTGCAGGTTCTAGTATCAGTAAGTGAGGTCGAGAAAAGAAAACATTCAGGACTTTATTTATGAAGGCCTTGCGCCACCGGTGCGTTACTTTTTCCCATTTTAAGAAATGAGGCACCGGCGGCGGAAGGTCTTCATAAATAAGATCCTCAGTGACTACAGTTAAGGTTATGTGGAACCCATGAATAGTTTTTCAATATGAAATCATTTCAGTTGAGATTATGGATTAAAAGAGAAACCGTGAATATTTGAAATGTTTATTTAGAAATGTACTGTTTTAAAGGCAAATCATTATGTAATATGAGTACAGAAATTGCAAAAAACACAGTAATTGGTATTGTCAGTAGTACATGGAATACAAACGCTATAGTTGAAGAAAAATGAATATAGTTGGAAAAAAACATTGTACACTCTTATAAGGAAGTATATTATATTTTAATAAATGGAAGGTCTCTGGCCTTTCAGTTTGGGAACGATATATGAAAATGCAAGTGGTTATACATCATTACTTTATGAATCAGCTGTCAAACAACACGAAATTATAATGTCCACTGATAGTAAAGCAAATAGGTCTGTTCTTCAAAAGAAAATATGGAAAAGAACGTGAAGAATATAGAAAACCAAAAGGAAATGAGGACGTCAATGGCTTGTTTGAGCGTTATTGAAGCATTGTTTAGGGAAAATAGGTAGCTTCTGCTTGTAACAGGAAATCAGTTTTATTATTTGAAAACATGTCAGCCATGCAATTGAGAAGATGAAAGGAGCATTCATGATCTGTCATTATTGGAGCGTCTTTTACCATGATAGGGCAGCTCAGTGGGTTTTCGATGTAGCTTTCTGTTAGGAAATCTTGCGCCGCTGCGAATATATTCCAATGACCCAGAACTCCTTGTATCGCTGCAAAGGCCATAAACCCTCCGGAAAGTATGTCAGCTATCCAATGGAAAAGAGTAAAGCAGTACTGATGATCTGTTATAATCGGAGCGCCTTTTACCATCAGAGGGAGCTCGGTGGGTTTTCGATGTAGCTCGCTGTTAGGAAAGAGTTAAGTGTCCATTGTGTAGGCAAAGTATGCAGCAAGTGCCTCTAACATGAAATCATTGTTATCATCTGAAAACATGTCAGCCATCCAATTGAGAAGATGAAAGGAGCATTCATGATCTGTCATTATTGGAGTGTCTTTTACCATCATTGGGCAGCTCGGTGGGTTTTCGATGTAGCTCTCTGTTAGGAAATCTTGCGCCGCTGCGAATATATTCCAATGACCCAGAACTCCTTGTATCGCTGCAAAGGCCATAAACCCTCCGTTGTAACAAAGCTGTTCATGATCAAGTAACGGATTCATGAGGTGATTGTAATTCGGTTCAGGAGGTACCAAATTGCAGAGACATAAATCCAGGGCCCACGTGAAATCACAGCTCAGGCAATGAAATACAGGCTGCACACAGGTGAAATGCGAATATCGAAATGATAATCGATATGAAGTATTCAAAGTCGAGAGTGGTAAGATGCCGTAGTAGTCAAGCATCCTCTGGCGAAATAGTTCTAAGTGGCCCGGCTCGTTTGCGAAGGCAGGAGGGACATCCATTTTGAATTTCCCAAGATGGTACAGGAAACGGCGCAGCATCGCTGGTTGTATAGCAACTCCACAGAATTAGGTCGCCGGCTATGCAGTGGAGAGGAGCAGAATGTCTTGATACATTTTCTAGGAGTCTAGTCACTTATATATTGCTTAGTGGTTATTAAAAAAGTAGCTTTTTTTTAACTGGAGGATGCGTTAAAAAATAAGGGAGTGATTTGAGGGAGTTGTAAAGCAAGGTCAATTTTTTTTTACATCAATGCTGTTTTCTGTGAATGTTAGCTTAGTGAAAGATATGTGTGTGAGCAGATGCAACGTTCAGTTTTAAATGTGACAATTGTTCATGTCTTCCGATTCAAGGTCGGTATTCGCTGCCAAATACAAAGATTAAGAAACGCATGCGTGGGGTACATAGTGTGCATTCTTAAAGGAAAGTAAATGAAGGGTTATTTTTACCGCGTTAGCATTGTCGTTTAAAAAGTTATAGTGATTTCTATTGTATGTGAAGAAAGTGTCACTGATGAAGACTGAAAATAAATCCTTATAAATGATACGGACTGGTGTATTTTAGAAAGGTTTGTAACATTACATGAATTGTGGAAAAAAAATAATGTAATTGAAAGTGTATGGTTTGAAAATGAAAAGTAGAGGTTTATAGTTCATGTTTTGAAAGCAGTTCTAGAGGGTCAGAAGAAAGTGTATGGTTTGAAAATGAAAAGTAGAGGTTTATAGTTCACGTTTTGAAAGCAGTTCTAGAGGGTCAGATGCATGATAGATTTATTAAAAATAGAACATGTTTTTAAATAGTATTTTGGAAAAAATATGTGTCTTTATGTACTATTTACATTATGTGCCTGTTGCGTATTCTTTGAGGTTTAGTAATCCTGTGTCTTATAAGTTTTCTAGGGGCGGTTTGAGGTTCATGGTGGGTTTGGGCAGGGAGGGTAGGTTGGGGGTTTGTAATAGGGGGTTTGGCTGGGGTGGAGTGCGGAGTTTAGTGAAAAGTGAGGGGGGCGGGGAGTTACGGTGTTTGGTAATGGAGCAGAGTCAGAGGACGCCACATTTGTGTTATGGGCTGCCACGGAAATATGTATTTATTCTCAGAGGTTTATTATATTAAGGATATATATTAGCATGGTGGCTCTTGTCGTTTTGTTGTTTTGTGTATGTTGATAATGCTGGTTCTGTAGTTTTTGTTTATGGACCTTATTGCGACACACAGGGGATTTACGTTGCACAGTTGGCGATCAGAGACTTAGGAAATAAAACTTTATAATTGTAAGGGCTGTAAGCGATAGAAATCGCCCGTTCTCGGTGTAAAAAATATCACCGCTATTGGTGGTATTTTCTACGGTGTTAGTACTCGAAGGAGACTAGTAACATATATGTGTAATAAAATTATGTAATAGGCTCAGCATTTTACATTATCTTGGAGAGCAAAAGTTGATTTTACATAGCAATAAGTCTCTTATAATTAAGGGACAGAGTGTATATAGTGCTATTTAGTACTCTGCTATGTGATTGATGTCGAATATTTCATAAGAGGAGGCTTTAAAAGATTTACGATAAACTGGTTTTCTAGGGAAGTGGGTGGAGTGTTCCGTGTAAATTGCAGAATAGAAACTAGTAAGAACCAATTGGAAGTGTTGTTTTAAAGTCACATGACTGCACATGCGTGTCTCGACGCTTGTGCGCGATAGGTGGGTGCGCGCACCCGGTCGCGCACTATAAGAAAGCGGCGAGAAAATATCAGCTAATATGCTCTTCAAGCTTGTTTTGGTACAAAGAGTTAGTTCTGAAAAGAACTTTTTTTTATTTTTTTTATTTTTTGGAAACAAGTGTTATGATGCTTTTTATTTCTCAAAGTTGCGACGACATTTTTCAGTATGTCATACTATCCAAATAAAGTGAAGAAATTTAACTTTTCTTGGAGCATTTATGACTCTCAATTATTTGTTTAATTAGAGTAAAGCTTTGCTCTCTGTATACAAGAAGTTCTCCACAGTTCGTGCATTTCATGTGCACGTTCGCCAGATATGGTCTCAAGTCCATCTCAGCACTCGATGGAGATACAGGTCGTCCACCGGAAGATGTGTTGATTACTTCTGATGGTAATAGCGTGGCCTCCATTTTTCTTGTGAAAAGTGGTCGCTCATTTTCATCAGATTCGGAAGATGAATGCGGAACGGTAGCCATTGTATCGAAGTCTTCGGGAAGATGTTCGACGTTGTTGTCTCTTGAGAGTAGAAAAGAAAGTGATGGTAGTGGGTGGAGTGCTGCGTGTAAATTGCAGAATAGAAACTACCAAGAACCAATTAGAAGTGTTGTTTAGAAGTCACATGACTTCACATGGGAGTGTCAGGTCCTGTACGCGATAGAAGGGTGCGCGCACCCGGTCTCGCACTAAAATAAAGCAGCGAAAAAACATCTTATAATATGCTCTTCGAGCATGTTTTGGTGGAAAGAGTTAGTTCTGAAAAGAACTTTTGCTTTTTTTTTTTTTTGGGGGGGGAAAGAAGTGTTATAATGCTTTCGATTTCTTAAAGTTGCTACTACATTTTTCAGTATGTAATAGTTTGAAAATGAAGTGAAGAAATTTATCTTTTCTTGGGGCATTTGTGACTTTCAATTTTCAGTTTAATAAGAACGAGGCTCTGCTCTCCATACAAAAGAATTTCTCCACACTCGTTGCATTTCATATGCACCTTCGCAAGATATGGTCTAAAGTCCATCTCAGCACTCGATGGAGATACAGGTCGTCCACCAGAAGATGTGCTGGCCACCTCTGATGGTAATAGCGTGGCCAGGGCACTTGTCGATGCTTTTGCATAATGCTCAGGATGCCTTTGTTTAACATGCCGCTGCATGGTGTGTGCAGAAAAGGAATATTTTTTATTTGGATTTCCCCTTGAGAGCTCCGAATTGCATATCGTGCAGGTTACTTTTGGCGCATTCACTTTCTTTTGATCTTCAGGATAAGTGAAAAATTGCCAAATTAAAGATTCCTTTTTTCTTCTTAACGGTGGTCGCTCATTTCCTTCAGATTCGGAAGATGAATCTGGTAGGGAAGCCATTTCAGCAAAGACTTCCGGAAGATGCTCGACGTTGTTGTCTCTTGAGAGTAGAAAAGATTGTGAGGAAAGTGGGTGGAGTGCTTCGTGTATATTCCAGAACAGAAACTACTAATAACCAATTGGAAGTTTTGTTTTCAAGTCACGTGACTTTACATGCGCTTCTCAGGACGTATAGGTGGTGACACTATGTAGTTACGAACATGATTACATACTTAGGAACTAGCATTCAAAAAAACTATGAAATTCACTGAAAAAAACATAGGTTTTACACACGTTATAGTTAGGAAGTAGCATTTGAAAAACCTATGAAATTCACTGAAAAAACCATAGGTTTGACACCAGTTATAGTTAGCTGGAAATTTTACTGACATAAAACCAATGAAATTCCACGTTATAGTTAGTTGGACTCACTATAACTTGCGCGTGTAATGCACTGCTGATGACATTACATATTACATCACTCATGGCATGGTCAGTGACATCACTTATGACATCACTGATGACAGACCTCCTTTAAGTGTAATGTAACCCTTAAAACACATATTGGAAAATAGAAATTAACATTTTCAAAAAAATGGACATACCCATACCAGTTACAACAACCAATTCAGTAATTCCACCATCTATATACACATTCTCTCATTCACCAACAGTTCTATATAGTCACTCATACATATACTCACTCATCATATGTAGTGATACACCTATACATCCTGTTACACACCGACAATCATCCAAAAGTTACTCACACACATACTCACACATGCAAATAAACTATTGAACATCCATTTATTTGCATATAAAACTATACACACTCAACCACCCATACAGTCCTGCACATATGGTGTCTTCTAAACACATACAAAGAGAGAGTTAGTTATTCATGCATCTATGTGATTAGTAATACCCCCATGAAACCATAGAAACACTCATACTGATACTAAAAAAACATCTAAGAACCCAAATACCTACACATGTAGGTACTCATCAACCCATGCAGCCAGTTATTCACAAAGTGAAACACTGATACATATATTTAAATATTTAAACATTACTCGCTAATATATGTATTCACTAAGGTACACTTAATAAGCCAGTTATCCAATCATTTCTTTTTGAAAAAAACATTCATTAAGACAATAATTTAAACATTTATTCTTTCCTCGACCTTTACATATACATATATAAAACATATTTATTTTTTAGAAAGACACACATTCACTGGATGGTGTCATAAGTGATGTCACTGACCATGTCATGAGTGATGTAATATGTAATGTCATCAGCAGTGCATTACACGCGCAAGTTATAGTGAGTCCAACTAACTATAACGTGGAATTTCATTGGTTTTATGTCAGTAAAATTTCCAGCTAACTATAACTGGTGTCAAACCTATGGTTTTTTCAGTAAATATATATATATATATATATATATATTTGTTATTAGAATATATCATGTGGTTTTATTATTTCATTGTGTTTGAGCCATTCTGTGAATGTGATTGAATTTCTTTGCTTAGTTCACATATATGTATATGTTGTATGCAATTTTTAAATGTTGGTCTAAGTGTACAGTGAGATTTAGTGTCGTTTTGTCTATATAGTTTTCCAGCCCTGATGAAGTTCCAGCTGTGGAACGAAAGGTGTTGGCTGATGTCTATTTTTAAGTTTGAACCATAATAAAAGATACTTTTGGACACACTTGGAGCTCACAGACTCTATTCTGGTGCACCTTCCCTTTAATACAAATTGGCTTATCTGGTTTTCAGTGGAGTGGATGTGCAGCGAACTCCGGAAGCTGTTGCACAGACTTTTTAATTTGTTATCCTTACTTTGGAATTGATGTGCTGTAGCTTGGTCTGCCGTATTCTGTCCTTTTTGTATCTCTTTTCTGAAAATGGTTAGAACAGAGGTCATCATCAACTCTAGAAATTTCCACAGAAACCCTCAAAACTGACGAGGCTCTAAGAAAAAAAGAAAATGCTTTTGCATATTTAGGATGAACACGTGCCTCATAACTAGATTTAGAAACCAAAATATTGTAATAGCTGACAACCACCAAATAGGTGATTATTCGTACTTAAAATCTATATTTTGCCATACATTTCTGTACTTTTACTCTAATACATCAATACATTCAAACTAATGTCTCCTGTGAATTTCGGGGTTGCCATTCATCAGTGGGCTGAGGTGATCAAGTGAAACAACATATTCTTGAGGGATAGACTCTAGATACCAATGACATTCCAAAGAAATATGGGAAGTGGTGCAGGGAGCCTATGATTCTACTAAGAAATATGAATGAAATGTAATAAACAAAGAATACATTCTGGAAGAAAAGGAGCATATTTGTGACTTTTGTGACACAGGCCAGCACAGCAAGGCGCCTTCCTGCCAGAAAACAATCCTGACAGGCTAGTTTCTTCTATCTAAGTGTGTTGTATTATGCAGCACAGATAGAAAGAGGACAAAAATGAGAAGAAATACAAATATTTCACTTTGTGATGTCTCTCCTGTGGAGGCGTATATTTTTAACGCACTCCCAGATTTACCTGCTGTTGTAAATCTGGGAATGCATCAAAATCCATTGATGTTGCATGGGAACACCCACACAACACCCATGAAATTCCTCCCTGGCGCAGAGTAATGCAACATAGCAATTTGCGTAATTACATTACGCAAGGTGGCCATGTGTGGCTTCATAAATTAGTGGTGCAAGAGCGATGCAAAGGGGCTCATAAATATGTCCCAAAGGGTTTTAATATTATGAAATCACTGCATGTGTGGACTTGAAGTAGAAAAAAGCTGGGATATATGCCATACTGCATATTCATCTCTACACAATAGTACACACACTATGATTCGAGTGTGGTTCCAGTGATCTGTTTATTGTTCCCAACCTGAAGGGGACTTTCCTTTAAGCACACAAGCAGGTGATCTATAGTAGAATGCATTGTAGTTCAAATATAGTTTGTCCAGATAGAGGAGCTTCTATAACATCAGCATTTCATCATAGATTTCTGTTCTTAACTTGCAGTAAGTTTGCTGTTCCTGATTGAGATCACAATTCAAGGGAGGCCATGAATTTACAATCTGTTATGTTCTAATTGTGAACACACCGGACATGTACCTGTTGAGCATCAAGCCAGATACGAGTCACAACTGCTCAAATGCTTCTACTACTCGACAGATCGCTGTAGTGGCATCTCTCAAGTATACTAGTATGGGCCTGATTACAGGTCAGGCAGTTAATTCCATCCTGTGAGTAAACCCTTGTTCACTCATAGCACAAAATTGCAAGCTTGGATTTATTTATCGCATCATGCATTAAATAAACTGCATAGTTTCCTTCTGACTGTCATATTCCCATTTCTGTACATGTCTTGGGAGTGGTGAGGCAGTAAATTCTAAGGCCTGCAGTTTCTTCTCAAGGGACAGTATCTAAAGGCCTGAATATGAATTTGGTGGTGCGGGGTGGCACGCCACCGCCAGATAAGTTGTTTTCTCCTGGGCTGGTGGGTGGTCCTTTGGTGTTCCCATGGCGGTGACTTTCAAAAAGGCACCACAATGAGAATATCAAAGCCCGTTCCTGCCAGGCATGGACTGTGAAGTGTATGCTGTGCAGGAAAGGGGGTGCATGCACAAAGGGGGGCACACCATATTCCCCCCTGTATGCATCCTATTGGCCATGAAGCACCAGAGGGAACTGTGTGGTCCCCTATGTTTCCTCACCACCACTTTCACAAATCCAGTCTCTATGGGGAAATGTGTACTATGATTTGATGTGCTTTAGAGGCACCGCCAATCCTATTGCTGCCTTAAGACTGCCGTGCCAGAAATCACAGGTCCCTGGCAGCAGTCCACTCATGATCTGACCGCCGTACTCATTATATGCAGTTGGACCACTGGTGTCGAAGGCCCAGACTGTCAACCTCACCTTTACCTCGGGTTCTCTCTAGTGCCTCTTGTACGCATAATGTCATCCCTATACAATGACTCCTTATCACTACTTTAAATGTACCCCATTTAAGAAACCCTGTAGGGTGTACTCCACCAGCGGAGTTTACAGAGTTTTACCCACTCCGCTTGGAATGCGAATTGGAGGCAAAACTCCAACTCAGTGGCGGAGTGGATTACGTCCCTCAGCCTCCCTACCACTGGGTCCAAAAAAAGGGTTGAAAAACCCACTTACCTGCCGTTCGCAATGCATGCTCAGTCCATGCTGCACCATTTCCCTGTCAATATGCCCCACAGTTTCCATTTATGTTCTCCATCAAGCCAAGCAATCCATGAGACAATGCTGGACATTCCCAGCACCTCAACTGTGGGGAAGGGAACTCTATCCTAGGAGAATACACTAATCTACATGTATTCACCAATGCAGGGTCTGCCACATGTTGGGTGGTGTCTGGGACCACATGGCTGGGACTTTGGATGGGGTGAAAGCTTGGAGGCAGTGCTTAATTTGTGCCAGTGGTTTCTGGTGCTTAGCACCGGCACTTACTTATCATGGCCGGTTCTACAGTGCCACTGTCAACTCACATCAATGACGTGACTGCACTGCAGTCTGCACATCATGTGCCAAACATAATTAAGACTGACTTACTACAGTGGTGTTCATAATATGTTGCAGTATCCAGAGTCCCTCGGTAAAGAAGAGTGTTGCTGTGTGTTAGAATTGGGTGTCTCTAGTTGGCATAGGTAGGTACTTGTGACAAATAGGGACCCTCTCCTCTAGTCAGGATAAGGGGACTATACTCCTAAAATAACCCCTGCTCACCCCCTTGGTAGCTTGGCACGAGCAGCAAGGCTTTATCTCAGAAGCATTGTAAGTTAAGCATTTGTGACCACATACAGTAACCCAGTGACAGCATGCAAGGTGGTGCCCAACTCCGGTGCGTTCACATGACTCGAAGTCAGCAGCAGTGACCGCGTCGGTCAGACCAGTACGAGTCGGTGTAGCGAGGCGTTGCACGTCGTGGTGTCCACCAGTCGCGGTGCAGGCAACTGCTTGGTGACGGCTTCAGTACGGAGTTGGTGAGCTTAGAGCTTGCGTTGTTCGAGGCAGACATTGGTCGATGCGGTGCCTACAGGACACTGGGCCAGTCATGAGAGTCGGTCACAGCTCCCTGCCGCTGTAGCCACTGAAACAGAGTTTCCAGCAGCAATTCACAAATGCTGGTGCACTTCACTGGTCCTGGGACTTCGGTCAGGGGGCAAGCTCTCTTCCAAGCCCTTGGAGATCTTTTGCACAAGTTTATAGTAAAGTCCACAAAGTTCTTTCTCCTCTCTTTGGCAGTCAGGCAACCACTGTAGGCCAATCGCCCAAGCAGCACTTGAGCTTGGGAATAGTCTCTCCTCAGTTTCTTCAGGTTCCTCTCCTCAGCAGAGGCTTCTTCTTGTAAGTCCAGAAGTGATCTACTTTCTTGGGATCAGGGTCCCAATATTTATACCCCAAAATCCTTTGTTCTCTGAGGAGAGAGGGGCCTGTGTCTAGTCTAACCCAGTTCTGAAGCACTCTGTTTACCAGACTTCTCCTTTCCTTTCACAGCACAGGGCAGGCACATCAGACACCCCACAGGAGATGGAGCCAGCGTTGGGAAAGGCAAGTACAGTCCTGGAGCACTTTGTTGATAGTCTTCCTTATATTCTTTCAGTGTGCAGGGCAGAGACATCAGACGCACCACAGGGGGTGGAGCCGGCATTGTGTGGGGCGGGCACAGTCCTATTCAGGTCCCAGGTGCAACTCCTCCCTCCCATCTAGATGCAGATCTCTCTATTCACCACTGGGCCGACTCATTCTGTCTCCTGGAATCCCCTAGCCCTGTCACTCAGACTCCAGACAAGGAATACACAACCTAGCAGAGGCAGGCTTGAAAGGTTTAAGCAAGCAAATACCTACTTTCTAAAAGTGGTATTTGTAAACACAGAATGTTAAAACCCACTTTACTAAAAGATGTATTTTATCATTCTGAGTCCAGGCATACTAAACTCGAATTTCTAACATGTTCTCAGTTAGGATTATAAAATGTAATAATTCTACCAGCCCATTCTGGCCTATGGAAAACAGGTATCCTTGCAATAGTGAAAAACGAAAATGGCTGTAATTCACTATTAGGACATGCCACACACATCAGGGCTTGTCCTACCTTATACTTACAATGCACCCTGCCCTTGGGCCTACCATAGGGGTGACTGATATGAAGAAAAGGGAAGGTTCAGGGACTGGCATGTGGGTGTACTTGCCCAGTCAGCATGACAGTACCAGACAGCACGCAGGCTCTGCAATGGCACACCTCAGACACATTTTACAAGGCCGCTTCTGTGGGTGGCACAACCAGTGCTGCAAGCCCACTAGCAGCATTTGGATTTATACGCCCTGGGCACACTCAGATTATATTAGAAATAGTGTGCATCTTACTCACAACAGCTGATAATGTCATGCTCGCAAAGAAACTTCTGCTTGCAAAAAGTAAATTAAATAAATGGATGCAGCTAACTTCATGTATTATGTGAGCTATATTAGAAGTGATGTATGTCTTTGTTACTCAACCCAGACTACACAAAACGCATGAGAAGACCTTGCATGTGACATGACCTGAATACTAGATGGGTTAACCAGGTCTATTGGTGTTGAACAATCAGGATGTCTGGACGTGCAGTAAGTCTGCCTGAAGGACAGTAGAGATATATGTCAGACCCACATGCATGCTAATGTTGGCAGTGAGACGGTCAATATATGTATTTACAATGGCAGGCTAAGGTAGTGTAAATAGTCTGCTGTCACGCCATATCTTGCAACATCGTTTGCAGTGTAGACGTATAAATATCCCGACTAAGACCGGGAACTATAGTACTATGGGAGACAGAACTTTTGGAAGGCTGTGGAGAAGAACTAATCTGCTCCGCATGGCACGTCGCTCTCGGCTTGAAAATAACTCGCCTTGCCTTGTATCCCATCCTACTATAGGAGTCTAAATAAACTGTAATTAGGACAACTCTGCTTTACACCTACCAAGGATAAAAATGATACTCACCACTAAGGACCACATGTCCCAGCATTCCAGTGCGGCAAAGAAGTACCGCCCATTATGCCAATAAATGAAATTGAAAACAAGTGGTGAGCTCTGCAGTGCATATTTGTCAGCCAATGAAGAAGAGGCGCAAAGACCTCGAAACCCGTCGGCATGGAAGATGATTAATGGGGGCATTGAGGTGAGCAGCTGCAAGGTTACACTGAAGAGCGCGACGTTGAGTGACCACTCGCTGCTTAAGGGCACTTTGTTTTCAATATATATATATATATATATATATATATATATATATATATGAGAGCTCGAGTGTAAAACACCAACCACACTCACGGGGCTTCCAGGCAAGGCTTTATTCACGACAGGTTGCTAAGTAGCTAGAAAACCGGGAACAAGGTTCATGATAATTGTCCTGCTTCGTCTTGTATCCTGATGCGTTTCGAAGGCGGCTGCCTTCTTCTTCAGAGGAGGACGAATTGAATTTGCAGGGTAGTAGCAGGAAATACCCTTCTTTTATGTTCATGGCACGTCCCTGGATGGGCGCAGTGCCTTGTGGTATTTATAGTCCTGCAAGTGATGCCTACTCACATATTGCGTGCAAGTTCAAAGTTTTCATTAGTGGTGCAACTGCCCTGTCCTGGAGACCCCTCGCCAGCCAGGCAGCGCAATGGTATTGGAGCAAGGGAGAAGTATATGATCATCTCCCCACAAGCTGGATGCTCGCCATCTCTGGGCTCGTTACATCTCGTTGCGTGGCGGTGCTCGGGGAAATGCAGTACAACTGCGACGCTCTGTTCCCATCAAAGCGCTGTTCACTCTTCTCAGGCGGGTGCAGCAAGGAAGGTGATGGGACCTTCCAATATGTGAGAGCTCGAGTGTAAAACACCAACCACAAATTTTGATTTCTTTTTCAAGCCGCTTTTCACCTTTTGATTGGTCTCAATTTCAAGATGTTCCAGAACTTGTTCTTCTGTCATTTCATCATCATCAAGATTGTATAGTATATCAAAGATCGTTTTTAACGATAAAAAATCAATCATAGAACCAAATGGCAACACAATTGTGTTAAATGAAAAGATCACATGCACCTCACAATTTGTGATATATATTATTGAATGCAACTGTGGCAGCAAATATATTGGAAGTACGACTTGCACTTGGCGTAAACGCATTTTGGAACACATTAGAGTGGTGAAAAATAAAGACACTTCATATGCGACCGCCAAACACATGATGGTATGCCAGGAGGGAGATTGGAGATCAATGTGCTAATATGGTATGAAAACAGTTACGTTGAATGAATGGGGCGGGAACAGAACTAGAAAACTTCGCCAAATGGAATCCAAATACATTGTGAGACTCAAAACTAAGACCCCGAGAGGAATGAACTATGAAGAGGAGCTGTACACACATTTGGAATAATATGAGTGATAAGATCTGAACTGATAAGGGACTCTTTTGTTCTGATAAAAAGACTGTGGATACTATATCCTGTGAACAAGTGCGAACTGTGAATAATTGCATCAAAATACTAGAAAAATCTGTATTTTGGGTATATTAGAATACAATTGACATAACTAAATGCCATAATTATGAGTACTACAGTCGGAGAAACAGCATGAATATAGAAACGTATAATTGAAATGTTAATGACCTTATCTACTAAGATATGACAAGTTGACAATGCAAATACTAAATTTTAATGCTATTAACAAACATGAAAAAAGTATTGCAGGTTATGTCAAACTGTAGTTTAAAATCCTCCACGAAAGACAGTGAATGCAAATGAATTATTTTCTTTGTAAAATTTGGATACTAATGAATGGTTCTATAACGTACACTACAATGCCCAGAATGCCACATAACGGCCATCTGGGCTTAAATAGTGTAGAAAGAGAAGACTCAATGACCGTGAGCAAAGCCGAGTAGGCTGAAACGCGTTGGTTGGGATCTGGGCGAATAAATCAAGTTAAATAACTTTCACTCCGGAGTGCTGTGCATTTTTGTATGCAAAAAAAAAAATTATATACATTATATATATATATATATATATATATTTTACCTACTGGCGGTCGCCAGTAGGTATATATAGTTAGGATTTCTTCCCTATGGGATTTCTGAAAATTCTATGTCTAATAACTTTGGCGTTTGTGGATGGAATCGGCTGAAATTTTCTGGAAAATGGCACATTTTGTTTCTGAGCAGCTCCTGGAAATTTGGGGGGTGTTCGGCAAGGGGGGGCTGAGATAAAAGGGGGTCCCAAAACGCGTTTTTCCCATGTTAATTTTCATAGGGCGGTTGGCCTCACTTTTAGCCCGAACGGCTGAATGGATTTCCACGAAACTTGGCAAAATTGTAGGGACTGTTAGCCCGATGTGCCTTTGCTATGTCTCAATATATGTGCTTCAGTGGATTTTGAGAAATTAACTTTTAAAACAAGATATATATCTGTAACAGCGCTCCGGGCAGCGCTCCGGTTCGCGAACTTTTTGCGTATCGGAACTTTGCGAAGCGAAGCTGATTGGCTCTCCGGTGTCTGTCAACATTCTAAACAGTCCGGAGCGGCCACCATCTTGTCTCTCGGTAGGATCGAGAGACAAGAGGAGGCCAAAACAAAGGGGGAAATTACCATAAGGGGGCATAGTAGATCCTCGTTGACCCCCTAGGTTTTATGTGGAGGTTTTAAAAGGGCCCAGGAGGGTAAAAAAAAAATAAAAAATGGTGAGCGCACGGTTCGCGAACCGGGAAGCGGCCCGGGGAGCGCACTATAAGGAAAAAAGAATGATAGACTTTTCAAATACTGTATGTTATTTGATTGTTGGTTTTGTTGATTATTATTTTTTTTTTTTAATTTTTATTGTGATTGTGCTTCAAAATTTATTAAACTTTCTAACATTTCAGTGTCTGAAATGTCATTATTTTCTTGGAATATTGTTTGCAATCTGTGAGGTTGTAAAATGTCCTCATTTTCAAGGAGGTTATCTACTGCTTGGACACATTGCAGTAGTTCTTGGTCCCAAGTTTCATCCATAAATTCAATGTCAATTTGATCAATTGTATCAATCAATTCTTGGCTGCTCTCTTGCATTTCCATTTCAAAAGAAACTTGGTTTTCGCCTTCCATTTTGCCTGAAATTTGGATTAAAAAATTATATATTAGTAGAGATAGGGCACTGTTGGGAATAATTTTAGATAGGCATTTTTTAGCAGTGAATTTATCTTTGGGCAGTGTATAGTATCAGAGTGGAAGTAGGAATATAAAAAAGGGTATGTGATTTAACGTAAGTAAATTTATAATTATACAAGAGAAGTCTAAGTCCATCCATAACTATAACAGAGAAGTCTATCTAAATCTATAACTACTACAGAGGGATAGTATTTAACTGTCTGAAAAAGTTTACCATATTTACTTATAGTGCACAATATACTTCAGTTTTAAAAATAACAACTTACCTTTAGAAACAAGTTGAAGTGATTACTGAGATTCCAAATGATATATACAACAAGAAGTAGTAGTCAAAATGGCTGTGTTTCCTTCTCTTCCTTTATATATATTCAGGTATATAACCAATTAAATGTCAGGTAATAAAAGTAGAAAATGAAAGTAACATTTTCATTGGTTGTCAATTCCAACACTTCAGATGTGTTTTGTGAAGTAATTTACCTCACGGTACTTAGAGAGGTCTACAGGCTAAATGGAATTTCAATCAAATTTGTGAAAATGAAAGGGATTGTTATGTAGTATGAGCTATTCTATATTTGGTGAGAGTGTCTCTAGTCGTTTTTCTGTAAATTACTTTCCCACCTTTTTTTTTGGACCGCTTCCCGGGAAGCGGCCCGGTTCGCGAACCTTAAGCGTCACGGGAGTCCACCATTTTGTGTTTCGGTCGCATTAAGATACAAGATGGAGGACAAATAATGTTTAGAATGGGTAGAAGGGGTCATGGTAGACTTATCTTGACCCCCTAGGTTTTCTGAGGGTGGCTGAGGAGGCTTATATGTGCGGAAAAAAACATTTTTTTAAAAAAATTCCGCGAGGTTAGCTTTCGGTTCGCGAACCGGGTAGCGCCCCGGGGAGCGTAATTTGTGGAAAATTAGTGAAAAAAGTTAGAAAAAAATAATAATTGTGAGTGATCAGATGAAGGGTAGCTCTGAGAAGAGCTTTTGGGTTTATGGTATATTTAGGTACTTATAAGTAGGTACCAATGCACAGTCTTAAATTCAGAATGAAAATTCTGTTGCCCTCATCTGAGAAGTGAACTCCATCTCCTCTGTAGATATCTTGCATGTAGTAACGGAAGTTATTGTTGTACAAGGAGCCCATTCCATGGTCTCTCATGTAAGCTGAAACAGATTTGTTTACATGCTTCCTCGCTTTCTCAATTTGTGGACAAAATTGGTTGGACCACCTCCATTTCTGTCTTTGGCATATATTGGAATATACCAAGGCAGTTTGAGGAAAAAGTGCCATTAATTGTTCAAAGGTGTCCTTTAAAAGCATTTCCAGACCTACCCCAGTCAAAGTGCCCAAATCATTACCTCCACAGTGCACAATTAACAGGTCAGGTTTTGGCAAATGCATAAAGGTTTTCACCAATGGTATCAATTGGTGACATTTTAATCCTCTTTGGCCCAACCACTTAATTTCCACATCTTGTAAATTGAGGTTAGGTAAATTTCTGTTCTCAGCATACCTTTGAGCCCAGTGGATGTAACTATGTCCAACAATCCAGACTTTAAACATGGTGAGAGAAGGTTGTGCTGCAGTCAGATGAAGTGTGGTAATGAAAGGGCAGTTGAAACAGTAGGAGTTTGTAAAGAAAAAAAACTGTGGAGTTTCAGTGCTAATGATTCATTAGCAGTGATTGGTGGATTTCCATTTCTGAAAACAGAAAGTTAGGGTGCATGGATGTGTTCTTTGAAAGATGTAATTTGAATGGTCAAGGAAAAAACATTTAATGAAAGATTGCACTGGATACGCAGGTGCACTGAGAGTTCAGAGTTCAATTGAAAAATTGTTGTGTGAACTTGCAAACATGAGAGGTCTTTCAGGAGGTGGTTGCTAAGCAAAAAAGGCAGAGAGGGCAGAGGGGGGAAGGGTTTTGATTTGAAAAAAGTGAGGGAAGAGTTATGATTGGCTATTATGAGAGCTATGTGTAATGAATATCTGTATTTCTGTGCTTTCAATAGCTGCAGCCTCTGGAGTGCATCCTGTTTGATCTGCTCAAGACAATTTGGTGTATTTCTGAGACTGTTTTGAAACTCAAAAAGTATTTGCTAAGGTGAGAAAAGATTTATTTAATTTAGATAGAGAATAGTATGATTTAAGGAGAAAATGATGAAGAAAGCTGTGTTTTTAAAATGTGGCTTTGTCTCAAGTGATATACAAATAGATTTTTTTTCTTTTGAGAAATTTTAATTGCATATTTTGTGTAGCAATCTGGCATGCAGTAACACAAGTTATTGTTGTACATGGAGCCCATTCCATGGTCTCTCATGTAAGCTGAAACAGATATGTTGTGTTTAAAAACGATTTTTGAAAACAATTACATTTTTGGATATGTTCTGCTAGAGCTTCATAGGTTGTTTGGGTCATATTTATAAGGCATTTGAGTGTCTATGATGTTATTTTTCCCTTTTTAAATGGAAAGCGTTCTTCATGGGGCAAGTTTGTTGTAAATACGCTCCCACCTGTGCTTTGCAAATTTAGATTTTGATTATGGGAGTTACATAGCCATGGTAATAATGTCCCAAAAATGGTGCAAGGGCATTCAATAAAACGCTTTCATGTGTCTCAAGGACATTTTCAGTCATTTCTTCTTGAATGCAGGTATACAATTGATTTATATGCTGTGTTTAAAAACGATTTTTTCAAATCAATTACATTTCTGGATATGTACTGCTAGAGCTTCATAGGTTGTTTTGGGTCATATTTATAAGGCATTTGAGTGTCTATGATGTTATTTTTCCCTTTTTAAATGGAAAGCGTTCCTCATGGGGCAAGTTTGTTGTAAATACGCTCCCACCTGTGCTTGGCAAATTTAGATTTTGATTATGGGAGTTACATAGCCAAGTTAATAATGTCCCAAAAATGGTGCAAGGGCATTCAATAAAACGCTTTCATGTGTCTCAAGGACATTTTCAGTCATTTCCTCTTGAATGCAGGTATACAATTGATTTATATGCTGTGTTTCAAAACGTTTTTTTGAAATCAATTACATTTCTGAATATGTACTGCTAGAGCTTCATAGGTTGTTTGGGTCATATTTATAAGGCATTTGAGTGTGTATGATGTTATTTTTCCCTTTTTAAATGGAAAGCGTTCTTCATGGGGCAAGTTTGTTGTAAATACGCTCCCACCTGTGCTTGGCAAATTTAGATTTTGATTATGGGAGTTACATAGCCATGTTAATAATGTCCCAAAAATGGTGCAAGGGCATTCAATAAAACGCTTTCATGTGTCTCAAGGACATTTTCAGTCATTTCCTCTTGAATGCAGGTATACAATTGATTTATATGCTGTGTTTAAAAACGATTTTTTGAAATCAATTACATTTCTAGATATGTACTGCTAGAGCTTCATAGGTTGTTTTGGGTCATATTTATAAGGCATTTGAGTGTCTATGATGTTATTTTTCCCTTTTTAAATGGAAAGCGTTTCTCATGGGTCAAGTTTCTTGTAAATTCGCTCCCACCTGTGGTTGGCAAATTTAGATTTTGATTATGGGAGTAACATAGCCATGTTCAAAATGACCCTAAAATGGTGCAAGGGCAATCTAAAAAACGGTTTCATGTGCATTAAGGACATTTTAAGTCAATAAGGAAACACAGGTGATGTAATTCTGAAATGAGGAAAAGAAACTTCACATTTTTCAATTACATCACTAGTGTTTCCTAAGTTTATGAATGACATTGTGCAGATGAAGTTTAGGTGTGACCACAGATTCAAAAGATGTCTGCCCTTTGTTCAAGAGTGAAGAGGACATGACTTACTTCATTGCTAGGCCTTCACATGTATTATCTCCTTTGTTTTCTTCAACAAGTGAAAATCTCATCTGCAACCGTGTGTTGGCCTCACCTCAAACAAACAAAACAGGTGATGGACCGAATGTGGATCAATGACACCCATTTACCCCAGTCCAAAGATCTGGGCCCAAACAAACCTCTAGATAGGCCACACTTTATCGTCAACCTGAATAAATCATTTAAAATGTTAGGGAGAGATTTATGATTGTTGTATGCCTGTTTTATACCACTGTGTGTCATTTTTGTGACGCAGTGGTGGTGCCAAAGATTTGCTATGTTATATAATAAGTAGGGTGTTAAGTTTTTGATGACTGTTATTCATTTACTGTTTGGTAATAGTGGTTAATAACAGTTTTTTATTATATTTTTCCACAGATTCAACTGCACATCATTTCTAAATTGAAAAAATGCCAACTAAAAATCGTATTACAAAGGCGAGAAAACGTCAAAGACAGCAAGATCATGTATTATTGCAGCAGTCCTCTACCCAAAATACTCGTGAAATCACCAAGAAAGCTCCGGGTAAGAGCACAAAATCATTCATAAGAAATATTTGTAGTAAAAAAAGTATTTCTCCCAAAAATGTTTCAGTCCAGAAAAAGAAAAGCAATTTAAATGGAAAGGAAAGACCCATCAAAAATGTTACTGGTAGAGGAAGAGATAACTCTGTGCATGATAGTAGAAGGAAACAACAGTTTAGGGACATTCGAAAACGAATGTTCCGCAACAGGATAATAGTTAATTTATTTAAAAATATTAAGAAAGGCCAACAGAAAGTGGCATTTTATAAGAAGAAGAAAAATGTAGAGAAAATTATTGATCATGCTTTTGAAATTAAGCGAAAGTTGTTTATTTTGATAATCAATAGAATTAGGAAACTAAACAAGGTAATTTCTGATTTCAAATCAAATAGTAGATGGAAGAGAGTAGTAAATCGTAGTAACTTTTGTGAAGTTTTTTCCGGTGAATGGATGCATAGTTCAAGTTGTGAGGCATTTTTTAATGAGGAGAGTTATTTTCAGGATAATGATTTGGTGTTTGCAGTTGACACCAGTGGTCGAGCTTATGAAGTGAAGGATGGTTGTCCAGTTGAAAAAGAAAAACTTGTGACAACAGAGACAGACGAGGTGTTAGGTAATGAGGTTTTAGGAAGACGTCCTAAGCGTCCTGTGTACACCTGGAAGTGTAGTTCTATTTGCAGTGTGCGACAGGATTCCATCAATTTGCTTTGTGATTTTGTACGGACATTTAATAAGAAAAGTTTGAAGCAGAAAGTGAAGTTGTTGCAAGAATTAGATCCTTGCAGAGTGAGAGAAGCGACAGGTTTGCATGGTCATTCACTGGCTTGTCTTTCCAGGAGAGTATGCCAGAGTGTTTTTCATCATTTCAGGATGCTAGCAGTGCATCATAATAAAGTCAGGAAAATAGTGAGAATGTTGTATCATGCTAAGAGTCCAGCAATTATGCTTAAACAATTATGTGCTGCTCTTTTGCATGGTTCTGGAATAGATGTCAAGAATATTTGTGAAGAAATTGAGTTTTGTTACTTTGGAAATAAAGATGAGAATGTTCAAATTGACCCAGAAGTAGAGGGTAATGTTGAAGATAATGTACAGGTTTCTAGTACAGATAAATTTCAGAAGGAAATTGCCACGTTTCAGATGAAATCAAGTGAGAGGCCTAATTTCACTTGTGTGTGTTGTCGACGCACTTATTATAAGAATCAAACTAAGTTAGTGGATTTATATGCAAAAAGTGAAAGGGAAAATAATAGTGAATGGAAGGATTTTGCCACATACTTGATGGTAGAAAATTGTTTTGATTTGGGATCGGATCAACGTGTGTGTACTTATTGTTGTAACAAATTAAACCAAAACCAGATGCCTGCTAGGGCGGTTCATAATAATCTGGAATTGGTTGAGGTTCCTTCTGAATTGAAGGATTTAAATACTTATGAATCTATTTTGATTCAAAGTATCCATCCCTTTCAGGCAATTGTAAGAATGGAGCCAAAGACAGGGAAGTTGCCTCCATCAGATTTACAGAGAGGATTAAAGGGAAGAGTTGTTTATTTGCCTCTAGATTTGAACAAAAACATTAACACAATTGGAGTAGAAAAAGTGGAAGAGGAACCTCTGGTTATCTTGGTTAATGGGGTTCCGGCAAAGAATAAGAAAATATGGCAAGATTTAGTGGATGTTAGGAAAGTCAAAAATGCAACATTGTATTTGAAGAAAAATAATAAGTTCTATATAAATGTATATGTTGCAGAAGAGGAAGTAAGTGATGAAGAGGATAGCGATTTGTGTGCTGGCCAAATTGAGAAAGTAGAGGCCTCTAAAAGTGAAGAAATATATGAACATTATAGTGTTCATCCTTTGCATTCCAAGGAAGTCATGGGGAATGCAATTGAGTTGTTTCAAATGAAACAAGCCAAAGGGAGTCCCATTAGTGTTTGGGAGGAAAGTTTGGAAGCTCGGTGTTTCCCACAGCTATTTCCAACAGGTCAAGGAGGAAGATATGATGAGCGGCCTCATCAAATTCCTGCGTCTGAATACCGGACTTTACGATTGTATGCAGAAGATCCTAGGTTTCGTCAATGGATTCCCTATTTGTTTCATCTCTTGTTTGAAAGCGATCTGTCTGGACTGTCATATGCAGTGAACCACATCTTAAAAAGTGGTATACAGATGCGAAACATCTCGGCAAGTGACTTTATGCATAAAGTCAATGTCCAAGACAGTATTTTGGATTCTCACCTAATTAATCTCATGGCGTGTCAGCGTGGTACTAATGAGTACTGGTATCGTCGTCATGGTGATTTAAAATGTATGCTGAGGAACTTAGGAACTCCAACATGGTTCCTTACTCTGAGCTGTGCCGAGTATGGCTGGGAAGACTTACTTGAATTTCTACGAGAGGCAAATGGAAATATTGAAAACATTGAATTCAAGACACCTGGAGAACTGTGTTCTTTGGATCCAGTGAATGTATGCAGGTACTTCAATCATAGATTTGAAGCTATGATGTCTTTCATCACAAATAAGAAGAATCCACCTCTTGGAGAGGTGTTGGATTTCTTCTGGAGAAAGGAGTACCAAGCAAGAGGTGCTCCTCATATACATATGTTGCTGTGGATCAAGGATGCACCTAAATTTGGAACAGATCCGGATGACTTAGTGATGAACTTCATAGAACAGTATTCTACGTGTGCTGTTCCAAACGCAACGGAGAAGAAAAGCCTAAGAGAACAAGTTCTACGTTTCCAAAGCCATCATTGTGGAAAGTACTGTCGTCGTAAATTCAGAAACAAGGACAAGTTCTACACCAAATGTTGTTTCAACTTTCCACGACCGGTGATTTCTAAAGGAAGAGTGAACAGTTTGATGTCTTCGCTGCAACATAATGTCACGAGGAAATCACCCAAAAATACATACAGTTTGAAAAGGAACGAAGAGTCCAAGTACATCAACGACTACAACCCAGTGATTTTGTCAATGTGGAATGCTAACATGGATATACAGTTTGTGGCTGACAACTGTATGGCTGTGGCTCGGTATGTGACATCTTACATCACCAAAAAAGAAAAGACAGAACTGAAGGATATGTGGGAGGACATTTCCCATGAAAAGAGCCTCAGCAAGAAGTTGTACAGTTTCAGTCTGAAGATGTTGTCGCATCGAGAAATCGGAGCTTACGAATGTTCTGACCGGTTGTCTTCAGCAAGTCTCTATGCCAAATCCAGGAGTATCGTTTGGGCGAGTCTTGGTCTTGCTGCAACGCGAAATCGAGTTCTAAAACCTGTCCGGGAAATTGAGTATTTGGCAGAAAAGGAACCAAACAGTACCGACATTTTGAAGACCAACATGTTGGATACATATTATCCAAATCGAAGCAGTCACCTTGAGAATGTTTGTCTATATGAGGTTCTACAAAATTATATATTCAAGAGGAACATCAAAGAAGATATTGAGAAAGGAGTGTATGCTGTAATTGGAAGTGAGGGATGTCTGGTCAAGCAAAGAAAATGCCAATTAGTAAGCCATCGAAAATTGAGTGGCGAATCTCCAGAAAAAAAGGAGTTTTTCTATTTAGCACTTTTGCAACTTTTCAAGCCTTGGCGTGCAGAAGAGGAACTGCTTGGAGATTTCCTCTGTTACGAAGACTCTTTCACTGCTGCTAAGGAGACCATAGAATGTCCTGCTTTTCCCAAATATCAAGAAATGCTAACTTTGGAAATTGAGCAGGAAGCAACGATTGCAGCTGAGATTGCCAGAGACAGTTCTCAGGACAGTCAGAGTTCTGTTTCATTGAGTCAAGATCCACTTGGAGGACCTATTATCGAAAATGAAGCTGCCACTGCTATGAATGAAGTGGAAAGAGCCATGGCACATGCTCAGGAGGATTCAGTTAACTTAGAAGACTTGGAAAAACAACTCAACGTTGAGCAGAGGAAAATATATGATGAAGTTACCAAGCAAATTGAGCATGGATTAAGTCATGAGAAGAAAGAGTGCTCATGTACATCGTTGAAGCCTGTCCGACTGTACGTGAGTGGAGAAGCGGGAACTGGAAAAAGTTTCCTCATTAAAGCAATTTCTTGTTATTTGCAGGAAAGGACTGAGTCATCGCTGTCTTGTGTTGTCACCGCTCCTACTGGATTGGCAGCACATAACATTAAAGGTATTACTTTGCATCGTCTACTGATGCTGCCAGTGGAGCATGACAACAAATTACAATACCACAAGTTATCTGGGGATGCTTGTTGTGAAGTTTCAAGAGTCTTGAGGAAAATGAAACTTCTTATCATTGACGAAGTAAGCATGGTTTCCAATGTCATGCTTGCTTTTGTGCATTTGAGAATGCAAGAAGTTCTTAAAACTGAGTATGATGTGTTATTTGGTGGCAAACACATCATTGTTTTCGGAGATCTTCTTCAGCTGACACCAGTAAAAGGTCAACCTGTGTTCAAAATACTCACGCATGAAGATACCAGGAAGTGCCTAGGGAGCATTGGCAACGTCAATATATGGTTAAACTTCAATTATGCTGAACTGCATGAAAATATGCGTCAGGCGAAGGATGAAGATTACAAGAATATTCTACAAGATATTAGAATTGGAAAAGTGACCGAGCATGGAAAAGAAGCTTTAAATGCACGATTACTTTCAAATTTATATCCCGAACAAGACATTGTGCCTGAGAATATTTTTCAGAAAATTACTGAGAAGAAATCCGGAATATGTTTGATGCCAACTCTTGCAGAATGTGCCATCTTCAACAACAAAATGTTGAATTTAGAAAAGCAAGAGATTGTGAAACTTGTATTGTAATGTAATGTATTGGCATTTATATAGCGCACTACTTACCCGTAGGGTCCCAAGGCGCTTCGACCGCTGCGAAACCCTTCCTGGCTTCCCTGAGAGATGGTCCCTTAATGGGTATCTCCAGGGTGAGACCAGGCATCCCCGGCGGTCTGGTGGGGCCGTTAGTGAAGATGAGGCAAGCTAATGCCCAGAGTTGCCGAGTGTGATCGCTGATCAGAGTGGGCACCGAGGCGAGAGAATTATCAAGTCCGCTGACCCTGGTCCAGAAACCTGCCGCGCCGGGAATCGAACCCTGGTCCCGGGCCGTCCTCTGCTCTCGGGTCTGCCGCCTCTGAAGCTATTGACAAAATAGAGCATATGGGATCAACAATTATTTTGTCAGAGAATTTGAAATCAAAATTGGATTCATTAGAGAAGACTATATCTAAAACAGCGGGTTTTGAAAAGACTTTAAATGTGTGTTTAAATTGCCGAATCATTTTGAGAAGGAATTTACATGTTGAAAGAGGTCTGGTAAATGGATCAATGGGTAATGTTGTTGATTTTGAGAAATACAGAAATAGAGATGGAATAGAATTTTTAAAAATTCAATTTGATGGCATTGAGGAAGTACAGCTAATTGGTCGTTGTTCTGCTAGGTTTTTGCTTGTTAAAGACTTATATGTTCGCCGTAAACAGTTTCCTGTTTGCTTGGCATATGCGGTGACAATCCATAAATCGCAAGGTTTAAGTGTAGATAGTGCATTGGTGAATATTGGCAGTTCTGTGTTCAAGGAGGGTATGGCATATGTGGCATTGTCACGAGTTAGAACTTTATCGGGATTGTACTTGATTGACTGTGATGTCACAAACATTTGTGCGGATCTAGATTGTGTTAAGGAATACAATAGGTTAAGAAGAGAGTATGCGCCACATTTGCCTCAATATCCTTTGTTTGAGAAACGTGTGGTAGGCCGGAAACGAAGAAATATCAGTAATAGTAGGGAGGTTGTAGCAAAAAGACCAAAAGTCAATGAACCGAAAATTGTTAGCAGAAAGAAAGTGGATTCTGTTGAAGATGTTGTCGGTTTTCAATTTGAAAACAGTTCTGGTGTCAACTGCTATGCAAATGTAGTGGTTAATGTTCTCTTTTCACTAGAGAGTTTAAAAGAACAGATTCTGTTGAATTCAGAACAAATTTTATGCTGTTTGTTGAATTCTGTTTTCGAGAAATGTAGCACTGATCGAACAAAAGTAGAAAGTGTGTCTGAAGTTCGTTATCTGTTAGATGAATGTTCAGGTCAAACAGACTTCTCTGAAAATAATCAGCAAGATTGTCAGGAGTTTTTAATGTATATGCTTGATGTATTGCAAGATGAGGGTGTAGATGTAGATCATCTGTTTGGGCTTTCTTATCAATGGCAGCATGACTGCGAGAACTGTATGGTATCAAGTACTACTAGTGTAGACTCAGAAAGATTTATATATTTAACTTTGCCAGACAGTAAATCAGTCTCCTTTAATAAGCTAGTAAATGCAGCAGATCACAACATGGAGTGTAGCCAATGTAAATCTGAAATGATGTCAACATTATTTATACGTAGATATGGCCAGTATGTCATTTTAATGATCCAACGATGTAGGCCTGATGGATCAAAATTGTCAACTTTAATAAAAAATGTTGTGGCTTCTCAGCTGTCAATATCAGGAAGGACTTTTGTAACTGTAGCAATTATCTATCACGATGGTCCTTCAACAACATCAGGACATTACACAGCTTATTTAAAGTCTCGAAACGGCTGGTCATTCTGCAATGATTCTGTTGTAACTTTCAAAAAAAAATTGCCGTTTGACCTTAAAAATTCTTACCTGGTGTTTTTAAAACCAAAATTTTAAAGAAAGAATCTCGGGATTTCCTCTGAGGAATTGCAAAAGGTTCATCAAGTAGAGGGAATGTAAGTCTGCAATGCTGTCTAGATTATTGGTCCAAAACTTTTAATTATAATGTCAATTTAAAAATCCAACTATATAAACCTGATGCAAGTAAGTCTGCTTCATAGTAAGCAGTATCAGTGTCATAGGAAAAGGAGAACATGAGTGAGAAAGAAGGGTAAGATATTAGTAGTCCAGGATTGTGAAAATAATCTTAAATGTTTTCTTTTTGAAAGTTGCGAAAATAGAAAATGACGGGATTTGATTGGAAGAATTACAAGAGTTGTGAATCGCTGCAACATGATTTGGCCAAGTGGAAACATGTGGTAGAATGTGAGAAGTCTTTTCTTGTATGTAACATTTTTCAAAACGATGGAGGTTTTCTTTCAGAAAGTGGCGGGCTGAAAATATTTATAGCACAACAGAGTGGACGCTGTTCATAGGACATCCTTCGACGTCATTGAAAGTAAGTTAATTTTAAGGAGTTTTGAATTCAGATTTCTTAGGTTGTATGGGTTTTTTAAGCACAATCATTTTGATTGAGTTTTTTTTCCCCGCTGTTACATGATGAATACCTTCAAGTCACTGATTTAAGTGAAATTTGATACATTCTGAGAACAGCAAAAATAAACCATTTAACATGTATAATTAATGTTCTGCTTTTTGTACTTATGATATACATTTAGAAATGTGAGGTAGATATGGAGAAACTGAGTCTTCTGTAAGTGTCAATTTTAATGCTTACAGTGCTGTACTTCTGGGTGCTGTTTTTTTAAAAAAAACTGAATAGGCCTCACCTCAAAGAAAGCTCTTGAAAGCACACATCTTATTTGCATCCTGAAACAATCATTTCAAATGTTAGACACAATTTTATGATGGCTTTACATCTTTTTTGCGCTGCTATTGCATCACTATTGTGAGACATCAGCAGTGCAAAAGAAGCACCATGTTCCAAAATAGGCCTCACTTCATCAGCATGAAGATACTGTTTGTTCAAAATATATATCTTTAGGATTGTGTAGGGGACGTAGAGAAGCAGAGGCTTCTGTAAATGTCAAAGTTGTTGAAAAACTGTTTCTTCTTGAACCTTTTCCCTTCTTTTTTCTAATTTTTAAATACATGTTTTAATATTTTTGGAAATGTTTGTTCTCTCTTTTACAGATTGAAAGTATGAAAAAATATTTTAAAAAGTTAACAAGAATTATAAGGTAAATGTTTTCTACTCTTTTTACCCGCAATGCACTGCTGATGATGTCACTGACCATGTCATGAATGATGTAATAAGAGGACATGACTTACTTCATTGGTAGGCCTTCACATGTATTATCTCCTCTGTATTCTTCAACAAGTGTAAAATTGATCTGTAACCCTGAGTAGGTCTTACCTTAAACAAACCTCAGGAGAGACCACACCTTATCGTCATCCTGAATTAATTATTTAAAATGTTAGGGACAGATTTATGATATATGTATGCCTCTTTTGCGCCACTGTGCATCAGTTTTGTGACGCAGTGGCGGTGCAAAAGATATGTTATGAGACGTCAAAATTACAAATTGATGCATCTAGGCAAATGTGTCATGCTGTTTTAAAACCGTGCCACATGAAACCGATGCAGCAGTGATGAAAAAGATGCACCATGTTGCAAGACAGGCCTCACTTGGGGTCATATGTATCAAGCTAATTAGAATGCTTTGGCGACATATTTCTGCTGATAAAAAATGCAAAACTTTTATTGCCTATGTTGATGATATGGCTCTATCTTATTTACATTTCTTTGCTGTTTCAATTAATCTTTTTCTGTTATTTTTTCTTTTCTGTTTTCTATTTTTTCTCTGTTATTCCACATGTTTTAATCTTATTTTGAACATTCACTCACATTCTCCAAGAAACTCTTCTTTGTTATTGTTCTACTCTCTTTTTTTTCTTTCACTTCCTTATCCATTTTGTTTTTCGCAATTATACCCTCTTCCATCTTTTCTTCGGTAAATAGATCTATTAAACAGTATCTCTGGTTTACTCCCTATAGCTGTCTTTCTTTTAACATTACTCTCTGTTTACTTCCCTTATACTAACTTTTTTTTAAAAAAAAAAAATTTTTTTGGTTCGCTTCTAGTTCGCGAACCGGGCAGCGAACGGGAAAGCGAACCAAAAGAAATAGAGCTTGCCAGAGTGCTAAACATTCTAGCAATTTTATTTGAAAGGGGAGGTAGTTCTGAAAAGAACTTTTTTTTAATGTTTTTGTTGTTTTATTTATTTATTTTTTTCTAAACATTTTTTGTTTTTTTTGTATTTTTTGAACAGTTTTATGGTTTTTTTTTGTTTTTCATGGAGGGGAAACAACAAAAAACAGGCATTGAAAAGGGCTCAACAGGAGCAAAAAAAAAATTACTGTCTGGGTTGGTTAGGGCAATTGTGGTTTTCGTAAGCAATGTTCATTAATTTTATGCTCATGTTCCCACATGAAAGCAGAGCACCGCAATACAAGCAGATTAGTTTCATGTGTTTGAAGTTCTTCTGAATGTTTGGCACGGTTTCCTGTGCCTCTCCTCCTGTCAAAGAGATATGCGAGGTTGACCTGGCCACAGGAGTTGTTGGGGGATTATCCTGCAGGTCACGCAACTCTGCACGGCTATAGTTGAGTGGATGCCACCTGATCATATGGCGATGCATGGTATAGTTTCCCATGCTATACTTTTTTTCAGTGCCTCTAGATAATCTGTATTTGCAAATGAGGCAGGTGGCATACTTCGCATTCACTTTCTTGTCCCCTTGAGGGATTGAAAAAAACTGCCGGATAAAACTTGTTTTCCGACGGGAAACACGGGGCAACTCCTGTATAAACTGTGGTTCTTCTGTCTCCTCTTCCTCTAGTTCATCCTCTTCCTCCTCTCTGTTGGAGATGAACTGAGATGGTGGTCCTCTCTTCCCATGAGGAGGTGGAGGTGGTGGTGGGGGTGCACCAGCTGAAGCAAGTACAGAAGCCATTGCTGAACTACAGGAAAATGGTCTTTCTCTCACCAAGATGAAAGTCAGAGTGAGGAAAGAAGGAGGGGATTTCATCATTTGGGAAAAGCAAAAGTTCTGAACCAATGAAAAGTGTTATTTTTAGATCACATGACCTAGTCTTACATCATTTGGAAACCAAAAGTGAAATGAACCAATGAAAAGTTTTATAAACAAGTCACATGACCTGTTCCGCTCACGTTACGCGGTGCGCGCCGCGTCCCGGATCGCTTCCGGTTCGCGGTCCGGAGCACTTCCGGGAGCGCTAACGCGGCGCGTCATAAGACGCATTACGCGACAATGATACGTCGCGCTTCCGCGACGTGTCACAGTTGCGCTAACGAAACGTTTACCGGTTCGCGGACTAGGTCGCGGCATCAAGATGAGCTAACGGAAAGCTTCCCGGTTCGCGAACTGGAAGCGAAGAAAAAAAATATTTAAAAAAAAATTATTAATAAACATCTAAAATATATTTATGGATTTAAAGAAGAATACATTTTACAGCTACAGATGTTAGCTTTTTAAAAACCAATGAAATTCACTGAAAAAACCATAGGTTATAGACCATATATAGTTAGGAATTAGCATTTACAAAACCTTGAAAATTCACTGAAAAAACCATAGGTTATAGACCATATATAGTTAGGAATAAGCATTTACAAAACCATATTTTACTCACACAAAACCATTGAAATTTCATATATAGTTAGTTGCACTAACTATATATCGCGCACCCGCAATCCACTGCTGATGATGTCACATATTACATCATTCATAACATGGTCAGTGACATCACTGATGACATCTCAAATGACATCACTGATGACATCACTGATGACAACATCCAGTGACTGTATGTTTCTGTAGAGTTAAAATATGTCTTACATATTGAAGAATGAGTGGATGTAGTATAGGTGTCTGGATGAAGGATTTAGTAGGTGCATGACTGACTGTATGAGTGAGTGATTAAATGTGTCTCACTGAGTGCATGGGTTAGTGACTAAACTGTCTTAATTTGTGCATCATTATGTCTGTTGTTCTGCAAAATGCTGCATGTGTTGATCAGTAGCTATATGAGTAACTATATGGGTTATTGATTGGTTGCCCAAGTATTTGTATGGGAGACTGAGTGTGTGTGTGGGTGGCTGGGAGGTGTATGACTCTGTGCATAGATGTGTGAGCAGTTGATTCACTAGATGTATGGGTTCAAAAGTGCATGTGGAAACAGCTGTATGGGCGGTTGACTGTGTGCATGAGTGTATTGGTGAGTGAATGGATATCTCAGTGCTACATGTCAAAGTAAGTACATATGTAAAACACAGTACATGTGAGAGTTGACATATATAAATAACTGTGCATAAGAGCCAGTGAATGTGTGAGTGGCTGTATGGATCATTGTGAACTTCAATCAAGGATTGTATAAAAGAGTAATTATGTGTTAGTATATGTTTGAATAAGTAAGGTGTGTATAACTGTATTGTTGAGGAAATGGAGGTGTGATTGATTCTTTGCATGACTGACTAGGTGTGTGAGTAACTCCATGGATGAGTGACAGTCTGTGAGTGTCTGTTTACGCTGATTGTATCTAAGGTTATATTAGAGTCTGAAGAGGTTCATCGTATTATCACATGAATGACATCATCAGTGATGTGATCAGTAATGTCAAATGAGATGTCATCAGTGATGTCATCAGTGATGTCATTTGAGATGTCATCAGTGATGTCATCAGTGATGTCATTTGAGATGTCATCAGTGATGTCATCAGTGATGTCACTGACCATGTTATGAATGATGTAATATGTGACATCATCAGCAGTGGATTGCGGGTGCGCGATATATAGTTAGTGCAACTAACTATATATGAAATTTCAATGGTTTTGTGTGAGTAAAATATGGTTTTGTAAATGCTTATTCCTAACTATATATGGTCTATAACCTATGGTTTTTTCAGTGAATATTATATATATATATATATATATATATATATATATATATAGTTGAGCCCTCAATTACTGCCTCTGATAATATCGAATCAGCCCTAGCCAAATTTATTTCAACTATTTCATCTGCAGTTAACTCTTTGGCCCCTATGAAATTATGTCAACAGCGCACCACTGCTCGTCAAGAAGTGTGGTATAATGACCAACTGTGGTCAGATAAGCAGGACTGCAGGAAATTAGAAAAAGGTTGGAGAAAAACTCACTGAGAACAAGACAAAAAGGGCTACTACACTGCCCTGGCCACATGCCATAAAAACATCAGATCAGCCAGGAAAAATTACATTGCCTCACAATTAGTGGAGGCAGGTAACTCTTCGAAGGTCCTATATCAGATTCTACAAGCCTTTACTAAACCCACGGCCTGTGAAAGTCTGGACGTCTCTTCACAATCTTTATGTGATGACATTTCTTTCTTTTTTAAGGATAAGATAGAGCTGATATACGAGAAAATCATTAAGACACTTAGTCCAATGGACCCCCCTCCTACAGCTCCCTTTCACTTACTGTCTTTCCAGTCGCCAGTCAAAGTGATATCGAGACACTTATTGGTAACATAAAGACAGGGTCTCCGCTTGATCTTGTCCCGGCCTGAATTGTCTCCACTCTGGGCAATTCTCTTTGCCCCATGATCCAGACTCTGGGGAATTGCTCTATTACTGAGGGCCAGGTACCACGGGAATAGAAAAAGGCCATTGTAAATCCAATCCGGAAGAACACTGCTCTCCCCTGGACAGATTTATCTAACCTCCACCCCATATCTCTCCTTCCTTACCTGAGTAAGATAACAGAAAAGCACATTAACACCCACCTGTTGAGTTTCATCGAGCTGACTGGAGGTTTAGATCGTTCCCAGTCCGGATTTAGGCCCAATTACAGCACGGAATCGGCACTCCTTTCTGTGACAGATACCATCAGAATGTCACGGGATAATGGGAGTTCTATGGTTCTAGTGCTGTTGGACCTATCCGCGGCTTTTGACATGGTTTTGCATGAAATCTTACTCAGAAGATTGAAGGAGATAGGAGTTAGGAGTTAGGGGCTTGGCTCTGTCCTGGTTGAAAAGCTTTTTATCTGGTCGCTCACAGAGTGTCAATCTGGGTTCCTTCCGTTCAGCACCAACAGAGCTCACTAAGGGGGTACCACAGGGCTCATGCCTAAGCCCCACACTCTTTAATGTGTATGTGGCCCCCTTAGCGGATCTGGTGAGATCATATGGTTTTATTCCTGTGTCGTAAGCGGATGATACCCAGTTGCTCTTTCCCTTTAAAACCCTGACAGCTGCAATTAAACATGCATTTTCTGAGGGGATGAGGGTTGTAT